>NC_135871.1:828043-945543 GCF_031162955.1 Sander vitreus | reverse complement strand
CCTATAACGTGCACAAAAAAGATATATAACACAATAAAGGAAAGGGAAAAAGCCAAAAAGCATAATATGAGAACTTTCACATTAAAGCACGTAAACATGTTCCACTACAAACACAAAATGCAAGTATGAACCTGAAAATTAGCTAATGGATCAGTATTGGCCAAAATAAAGCTGATTAAAGTGTTTCTGCACTGCTCTCCTTAACAACAGCAGGCCTCTCTATAGTTCAAAAGTGAAAACGTATATTGTTTAAATATGAAGAAGTATTGTACAAAATACATGAAAGATGACACACGACTGGCTTTTCTATACTAGCTTCGGCCCTTTTTTAGCCTAGCTGTAGTTCACTACTGTTTCCTTTTCTCTAACCTGACTTCAGATTTGTTAAGGACAGACACAACCTATTTGTTTTCTATGGGAAATCCATTCATCAAGTATGTTGGTTTCAGTGTGGTTACTATGTCATGTTATGTTCAGTCCTAATACTAGTCAGTCAATCAGCAAACAGATGTCATTACTTCAACCGTGCAACATTAACTCACAATTCCTTTATTTTGTCAATAAATTACAGGTAGTAGATTTGACATATGAGAATATGGTTTAAATGAAGCAACTAAGTGGTATCCTTTTTCTTAAAATGCTTTATGTAAGAAAAAGTACAAAAGTTACACTTGTGTAACCTGTTTTCTCAGAGCACACACACAGTATAAAGCCCAGACCAATACATCTGTGGTGTTGAGTTTGGAGGCATAGGTGCTTTGAGCCCTGGATTAGTTTGACCTATACTTGACTTCAACATTGATGCCCACTAGTTCACAAGTTCATTCTCCCTTGACCTCTGCGTCTGACCCCCTACCACCCCCACCTCTGTCGACCAACCCACCCAGAAGACGCCCCGCGGCCGCACATCACAACTCCTTTCAGGTTGTATATTTTGTAACATTTCACCACTCATAACCTGCTCAGCTCCTGCCAGTTTAGCAGGAATTTTCACAGTTAAAAACCAACAGACATATCTGCATAGCTGGGATGGCTGCTAGCTGCCTTGTACATACAGGCGCGGGTCAGACTAGGAGGAGGCAGAGCCCAGGGTGTTGCTCGTCTCACACAGGGATTATGAAGTTCAATGGACAAATCTAGGGATAAATATCTCCAACTGCTATTTACTACATAATTACCACCTGTGGGGAAACTGTAGCGGTATATTTAAACTGTGTAGAGAAAAAGCACATTTGTTCACATGTAATGTAGCTCTAGTGATTCACTTTGATTTTGAAATGTAAAACTTGTTTGAATTAAAATCATATTTATATTTAAAAAAGTAAGGGGACGTCATTGTACGATTGCTGTGGTTTAGGTTTTACAACATTGCAGTGCAACAATATGCACAACTCTTGCCCAAAAGACCTAATCATTAGCACAAAGTTCATGCTCGTCATCACCAGACATCTAAACTACCTATCTACACCAAATCAATGCAACCATTTGCAACCAATGTTTGCAAACATTTCTTCATATTTTAACATTACCCAGGTAAACTTTACTGTACTGCTACCATAAGGCAGTTTTTCCTTTCATTTACTGTCAAAATGCTGTCATGTATTGAGTTTCTGTTGAGGTTTTCTGGTTTATAGTATGCTTGACAACTTTACAGTACAAATGACTTACTCTATTTTCAAAAACTAAATTTAGCAAACTAAGGGAAATAATGTGACTGATGTTTTTGTCTTGACTAAAAACAAAGATAACAGTTATTAAAGTTGGCAATAGTCCTCGCTCAATCATATTTTGATCACTAGTGATGAGGTTTCCGCGGACCAATGATCACATGCTCCCCGCTAGACAATTTAAGTGGTCACTTTTTGGAAGGAGTAACGAAGAAGAGGAAATTATGGCCAGACATTCAAAAGTTCATAAAAAGGATTAGAAACAATGCTATATGCATCTTGCGTCCATAAAGAGAGACGGGACAGAGGATTTTTTTTTACACCGGCACGGTGGGACACATTCAGAAACAGCGCCAAATGGTGAAAATACATTTTACAGATATCGAGTTGCAGAATTACCGGAGACGCTGGGTTTCACTCCACTTACTACAGATTCATAGACAAAGAAAAGCTTGAATGCTGCAGTCTTACAGCGTTCTGAAGAGGTGAGTCTGTGCCATTGAGAAGTAACGTTAAAGTCTAAACAAGAGAATGTCTGAGTAAGAAACGTAGGTCCAGGACGGGCCTGCCAGTAGCTTGGGCTGGTCCTGTACTTCCTGCCTCGTGCATAATTTGTAAGAAAACAGAGGGAAACACCAGAAGAACCATATGACAAAGGCAGAAACATTCAGCAGGTCAAAACACACTTACACTGTTGGTGGGATATAGGCAATGCTTTTAAAAATGTCCCACAAGTAATTTCATATAGGCCTATCTGTGCCAATTAGGGTTGGGCGGTAATACGGTATACCACGGGGTCTAAAAATAGCAACGGTATCAGTTTCAATACCGTCATTTAAAAAAATGCAATGCACTTATATAGGAGACAAGGATTAAATATTAAATTGTGGTGACCCACAAGTAAGACTGAAAGAGACATTCACCAAGGTACTGTACCTTTAAGGGAGAGGTGTTATGATATACAAGTTCCGGGTTAACAGCTGAATTATGTCAAACGACGACGGTGGTGAAAATGCTGTTGCTGCGGTGGCGCCGGCCGCTGCTAGCGGCTCAGCTAATGTCGGTGCTATCTACGCGGCCACCATCAAGTTACCGGACTTTTGGCAGCACAACCCACGGCCGTGGTTTTAGCACATCGAGGCCCAGTTCCAGCTGAGAGGAATAACACAGGACGTTACAAAGTAGTAGATGCCTCAACAACAGCCAGGGCTATGGCGCTGTTAGAGGCTCCTCCGCTAACGGCGAGTACGACGCACTCAAACCACTCCTGTTGGAACTCTTTGAACTGTGGGAGCTGGAGAAAGCAGACCGCCTGCGGTCCCTGAACGGCCTTGGCGACAGCAAGCCGTCCGAGTTAACGGAGAGGATGCTGGCTGTGCTGGGCGCGGCGGATCCCTCATTCCTCTTCGCCAACATATTTTCCTGCGGCAGTTTCCAGCACCTGTGCGCACTGCACTGACCTGCTCCCCCCTCTCTTCCTCCAGAGACTATCGGGCGCTGGCTGTGGAGGCAGACAGGATTTTCCTCGCCAACCGGCAGCAGTTTGTCCACGCGCTGCTGCCCCCCCAGCACACGTCTGCCCCGCTTGCACTCCACAAAATATAATGTGTGTAATTATGTGTGGTTGTCATCACGTGACAGTGTGGAGGAGAAAGTAGTTTTTTGTAAGTTGTTGTTATGTTATTATTGTTTCAGTATTAGTGTTTGGTATTCAGTTTCTGAACGGCGCACAAGCCAACAGTTTGGTGATGCCGTCTGAGCGGTAATACTGTATACCGCGGTAAAATAGGGAGGAGGTTTGACGGTATCAAAATTTGGATACCGCCCAACCCTAGTGCCAATGTACCCAAAGTAGGTGGGGTACGGTTCATGAAAAAACATCCGACCGCTCGATTCGCTTGTCTCTGTTCGGAGCGTGTGTGCGTCTCACGGTTCGTCAGTCCACTGTTAATGGTCACTAACCACTTCCTGCCGTAGTGCCCACTTTATACACTTATGTTAAAACACTTACTGGAAACGACGAGGGGGGTGAGCGTGACGAACGCAACACGTGGCAGCTGATTGGACGAAGGCGTCACGTGGTTCTTGCTGCTCCGACTTTCAAAACAGACTCTAATGGCGTCTCGTTCTGAATACGATCTCGTATTTTATGAAAATAGTTCACCGAAAAGTGTTTCTGAAAACATTTTAAGCGAGAAATAGGCCATACAGTTGCTGAATCTGTCCGTTTTTTTGATCGACAAAGGTCAGTTTAAAAGATTTTCGTCAGATTTTGAGAGGCGCCGAGCCGACCGCTCCTCAGGTGGAGTGTGGAGTGCTGCAGGTCACGTCACGTGTAGAGATGTCAGGTGGGAGAGATGAGGAAGGCTGCCCGGAGCTGGAGGATGCTCCAGCGTCGTATATAGTCTGGTGTGTGGGAACATTTGGGATTTCATGTTACCAATGATGACAACAGAAATCAAACAATAGATAGAGCTGCCACTGTGTGCATGTATTGTGCAAAATGCATTCAATATACTAATTTTAGCTATATATCATATGCTGAAGTATATTTCTGGAGTGTTAAAGATTAAATAAAAATAACAAGAACCGTACAGAACCGAAAACCGTGACCCTAAAACCGTGATATGAACCGAACAGTGGATTTTGTGAACCGTACCACCCCTAACCCAAAGCTAATATTAGAGCTAGCTTTAGCTAACATGCCTATTGTTAGCCCAGCCGCCATAATCATGACCAATGTATGCCATTTTATACCAAAGGATTTGGGGCGAGAGAGGGTGGGTCAAATGTTGGCGATTCTGGATGTCTCTGGACATTAAGTTAACTGCTGTTTAGGCAAAACTTTATATTCCACTCTTGTGCTCACTATCTTACCATGGACAAAGCTTCCTTCTGGTGTTCATACTCATCAGCAGTATGTAAGACTTGAGCTGTGCAATAATAAAGGATGAAACTTAGTAATTTAGGCTGATGAAAACATGCATTTCTAAATAACATCTTTCTGAATGCCAGAATTAACTCCCTGCACATAAAAAAACTGATTTGTTAATTTAAAATAATAATAATAGTCTTTGATCTGAACACATACAAAGCAACAACTATTTGTATTACAACCAGAATCCTTTATATCCTATAGAAAGTTTTCTATAACCCAAATGAATTAACCTTTGTCTAAACCACATCTCTGTGTAGTCCAAAGCTGTGAAAAAAGCAGTGGGCCAGAGAGCAGGCAGTGAACATGGTCGTACATATCGGCAGGTCTATTTTGCTTTCAGAGCAATCAACACCTTCTTTTTGTCCCAGGTTGTTAGCATGTATTGTCGTCAGCTGCACTGGGCCACACCAGCCTGCTCGTCTCCCGGCACTGATCCCACTCTATTTAAGAAGGGGTGCGTCAACAGGTTTAAAGCACTCCTACTGAATGTGTCACCTCATTTTCATTCAATATTTGTGCATGAAATATGGCCAGTTGTTTAATCACCCCCCAAACATGCCCACCAGCACAACTGTCCTCCTCTACCCACCAGTCACCCTCCCACCATCCCTCAACAAGACATTTTTGACCCATGTCACCTTTACAACACACATTCATTTCAAAGCCCCAGCTGCAGCCCAGAAATAGGACAGCTTTTTTTAATTATGGTTGTCCACTCAAGAGGCGAGTGCCTTGTACCAGTGTCCTGTTCCAAGCTCAAACCGGAGGGGGATGACAACCGTATGGATGTTGGGCAGAGTAGGCTTGGCGATGGGATCGTATATCAATGATAGAAGGGATCGACGATTGTTTTTCTTCTACGCAGATGTTAAAGCGATCTTAACTAACCTTCTGTCAGAAACAAGATTTTATGAAAAATATCTGCACCCTACTGTGCATTTAGAGATGTTTCTATTGGAGCTATTGGATGTTTCTATGTCCCCCCCGCTGAGCCCCATTAATCAGCACGAGCGACGAGTGAATTTTAAATGCTGATGTTTGAACAGAGGAGACATTGCTATATTGCACCTTTGGCATCGGGGTAAAACCTATGTCAGGCCACAATAATCTTTTTTATGTCAAAAATAACGCCAAATATCCATTGCGTTTCCACCATATTCATTCAGCGATGCACTGTCGGGAGTCCATAAATGAGTCAACGGTCTGGTTAGTTCACGTCTGTAACAGCAGGACAGTCGAGCGCGTTATCTAACTTAAACTACTAAAGTCAAATGAACAGGTCAAGCGGAGATAACGTTGTCGTTGTCGATAGCCTAGTCTTGTATTGCCAGACCTATCTCCACGGAGCTGTGGAGTAAGGTCTGGCTACACCACACTTATATTCCAGGATAGGAGAAAACGTTCTGGGTTGTTTACATTTCTTTAAACCAATCAGAATCAGAAAGCAGTTTATTGGCACAGTAGCGGAAGTACATGGAATTTGCCTTGGTGATTGATGATTGGGTGCATACATTATCAATTACCAATTGTCTTGGGCGGCGACTGCAAAATAGTCACGGGAAGAAACTTGTTTTGGTTGAACATTTGCACCCCGCAAAAGAAAACGCCACATACAATATTAAATGAAGTTAACTGTTGACACAATACAGTAACGTGAGCTACTTAAGTTAGCTGATACATGGTTAAACCTCATTAGCTCTTACCAGTGTATCGCTGTGTGTACTTCGTCTACAACAATCCCACCAATTGAACCTAAAACGTCCCAGTTAGAGAGGAGATGCCCTAAATACATTCTTTGTAAATCTTTACAATCAAGCAGGCCTGCCTTGTTGCCCGATTCAAAAGTTTTACAAACCTTGCCATTTTCAGCGTGTAGCTAGCTAGAAGTTTGTTGTCGTTTCCCGAAGCAAACAAATTTAGACAATGGCAACACACAAAGAGCAGAAGGTGAGGGACATCCGGCACGTGGCTCATGCAACGTCAGGCTGGAAACTTCGGTTGATTCAGACAGTAGCCAACAGTTAAAAACAAGCTTGGTAATGATCAACACACTAACGTGCTCATGATTCTGTGTTGTGGTTTTAGCTGAGCTGGACCAGAGAATATTCGGTTAAATCAGTTGGATGGTGCCGTTTTCTTTTTGCATTGTTCTCTGTGAAGTTTGCTGTACTGTAATGTAGCGTTTTATGTGGAGTGAGCACTGTGCCGGACTAAATGCTACATTGCTTGTAAGGAAATACCGGGAGTAACGGGCGAAACAGCTTAAAAGTGACATTCTTTTTAAATAAGTGCTGTGTGGTGGATCTAATTCATGCCGATGGTAACAGTGGTTAGCTTTCTGATGATCAAAAAACATACAGGTTAAGTTTATTTTTGAAATACATTTTAAATAATAATAATAATAATAATAATAACAACAGGGTCACTAACTTTGAGGGCCCCTGTCTTCTGAATGGTTGGTCATACTGGTTAATTAAACCACATTCTCTCATATGGGCTACCATATAGGAGCAATTCTTTCAAATCGAAAGGAGTGAGGTCAGAAAGTGATTGATTTCTGATGGTATGCCCCACTTGCTCATAATGTGTTAAGACTAAACCAAAAAAGGGTGCATCATGGATTTATAGTCAATGTATTTGTTTATTTCTGACAATGACTTCTGAACCACAACATCAAACTGCAAACAGTATAAACAATATGAAGTAGGGCTGTCACGAGAACCAGTACTTCGGTACCAAAATTCTGAAAACCTGACGGTACTCGTTTTTCTACATTACCGTAGGTATCGAGGCATGCAATTCTTCCGGACCTGACAGGAACAGTATACGCCTACAAGTGTTCTAGTCTGGCGCTGGTCTATATCGACGACGTTTCATTTCTGACTATGGTTAACTGCTCCTCAGATCTCTGCAGGGGAAATCCAGACAGCTAGCTAGACTATCTGTCCAATCTGAGTTTTCTGTTAGACGACTAAAATAATCTTTGAACGTCCACATGTTCCACCTAAACAAGTTCCTTCCTGAGACTATTTAGCAGCGGCACCGTCACGCCGTCCGGAGCTTAGCGCCACAAAAGACAATTGTGATTGGTTTAAAGAAATGCCAATAAACCAGAGCACGTTTTCCTCCCATCCCAGAATGCGTGTGGACTAGCCAGACCTTCCTTGGCAGCGCGGTGAGAGAAGGTCTGGCAATGTGAGACTAGCCTGTCGCTAAATGTTGGATAAGAAAAAGAAAGCCAACCAAACAGAAACAGAAAAACCAGGCGCATCATCTCCGTGCACATTGCTAGCTGATGGCTTGACCATAACATTATATCTAGAGCAACGGCTTTCACGACTTCACGTGGCGCTCGCAGACAGACCGTAAATCTGTTTCTCTTTGCCGTCGTCTGTCACAGCCTAACGTTAGCTAATGACATTAGCCACCTTTAGCGCTTGTTTTAGCGGACATCTATAACGTAATTTAAGTTAACCTTAACCAGACCGGTTCTATGTGAAAAACAACAACAGCAGAGAGAAACAGACGTAACTAAACATGCTTGCTGTCTGGGAGTTCTGGGTGAACTTATGGAAGACGTTAGAGTACGCTGACTGAGTGGTGCTGCCAGGCTTCAGAGCAGTGGGCTGTGGGTCCAGAAGACTGATGTTTTCTTCAGATTACATGTAAATCACACCCTCCTTGCCCCCTCCACACCAAAACAGTAACAGAAAGTTGAGAGAGAAAAAAACTGACTGACAAAAGAGCGACAAGTGTTATCCTCGTTATCCTAAAATACACGTTATAAAAGGAGGACATGGGATTTATCGGTTTGTTTTTTTACCGTGGTACTGAATTGGATATCAAGAATAATGACATTTCACAGATATTGGTGACTTTTTTTTTTTTTTTTACACACACACACACACCACGGTATCGACTTTGATGTCGAGTATCGTGTACTCTTGGTTGTATTGCTACCGACTACAACTTTTTTGGCATCGTGACATCCCTGATATGAAGGGGGAAAGAATATAAACTTAGAAAAAAGGCCTGGACTACAATTTGCTAAGATAAATGATTCAACTTAATGATCTATGTAAGTAAAGTCCTGCTTGAAGCACTACTATGGGATGAGAGACTAACAAGAAAATAAATTCTAAGTCCAGTACAAGAGAGCATATATGTATCTGTGAGAATCCCAGCTTGAGACCAATGCGCAATGCAATGCTTAGCTAATTGGATATGTGTATTACAATGTCCGTGGTCACAGCACCCTTATGGGGCATGAAATAACAAGCAGCTGTGTGTGTCAAGAGACTTCACATGTGTGTGTGCTCAGTTTGACTGTCTGTGTGTGTGGGAGGGATGGTTGCTGAGAGGTTTATTAACCCAGTCCATCAAGGCAGTCTGGGATTCACACTGAGACACCAAAGGCTTAAGGATGTGAGCGCCACACAAGCAAGACAGCAAGACAGTGCCTCTCCGAAATACTAATATGGGCCCTTATTTTCTACCACAACAAACCCCCACACACCTTCCACCCCCCTACACAGCCAACACCTCTATACCAGCGCTGCTTCCACAGCTAGTGGACTGTGTGCCTTGATTTGACCAGCTTTTCTATCCTACTCCGGAGATTATAAACACCATCCCCAATTCTTTAGCATTCAGTGTGTTTACATGCACAGCAGTAACCGGGTATGGTCTTACCTCGGTTAAGTGAATAACCGGCTTATGCGAGTTCTCCCCGTATACATGAGCAGGGAAGAATGGGGAGAATGACAGGAGTAACTCTACCTCCAGTACAGTAGGTGACGATCTGCCAAAGCACAATGCTTTTTCTTCCGGTTGACCTATGTCAAAATTACACGGACCGATTACTATTAATAAAATTAAAATTAATACAATTTAACAACTTCATGTTTAATTTACACATTATCTCAGCGTAGGACAGCACAGTGTTCCCGCCAGATGACTGACAACTTGTTCAGCTCATTATAATGTTATCTGTAACCAGTGTCGGGTGGATTTAGCAAGCTAACTTCGCTAGCCAGCTAACTAACATTAACGTTAGCCAGGGGCCGCAGCGGGAGCTGCTCGGTCCCTTCATTTTTTTGCCTGAGACACAGCATTGACAGCCCAGTGGGAGATGGCCAGTCGGTTTAGCCATCTCCCAATGTCCGCTGCTGCCTCGACAGGGAGTAAAACAGACGGACCGCAGGCTCTTTGCTGCCGATGGCCCACTGATTCAGGTAACGCTGTTTTGTTGTACGTGTCAAACAACGACTATGACTCACAGCGCGCTGACGGCGTATGTCCGGTTGAAGGGCAGTTGAAGCATGTGCAGACGCTTAAACCAATCATAGCCCGGTTAAGGTGTATACATGGAGTAATACCCCGGTTACTGAAGGAGTTCTCTACCTCCGTTTACCGGGTTATGAGAACTCTGATTTTAACCGGGGTAAGGTGTTTACATGGCGTTGAGAAATCAGGGTATTGCCTTAACCCGAATGTAGTAGTTTTTTTTAACTGCATGTAAACGTACTCATTGACTCTCCATTATGGTACACCTTGCAGAACATTGTATGTTTATGATTATGATCAACAGGACAGTGTGAAACCCGGTTTACAGGACTTAACCCTATATAACTGTCAATATGGAATTACAGGGCTCTGTCAAGAGTGCAGCGGATTTAAAGACTTATTTTAGTCTGTGTTCTCACAAACGCATTTTACAACCTTCAAAATGGCAACACACCAGACACTAGAATGGTGGCGACGCCATTAACTAGCCATGACTTATGCATTGTCCACATAATACAACTCCTTGACAATTCAAACTACAGTCCTGTGGCATTAGCATGCTTAGCCTTATTTATGTTGGGTTGTGTTCCAGCAATAAACTGTTAAGCTAATCTCTCTACAGTGTGTTAGGACAAAGCAGTGCACTATTATTAAAGACAATGAAAAGAAATGATATGAAAGCTAAAAATATCCAGAGAACACAACAAGTAGCAGCGGTCAAAACTAATTCTGGCAAAAGTAAGTATAATACTGATTAATGCTTGAGATTTTTTCTTTATCAACCAGATGCAAAATCTTAGGTTTATATGAAAAAAAGTGTAGTAGATTCACCACACGTAGAAACTACACAAACAAGAAGCTTTCACACTAGCAAGAATAGCAAGATTCACGTTAGCAAGATTTTTTTCAACAGCAAAATGAGATCTAAAGCCCAAAGAACCTTGTGAGTTATGTCTAAAGACTCTGGCAGCTAAAGTACGTTTTATCTTTTATTATGATACTGTTATTTCAATGAAATGCCCCCTATTTTTAATAGGTGGTAAAACATTTAAATGGTTTACAGCAAGATGGGGGATATGAAATGTTTGTGCTTCCAATCAGTCCAGTTTCATTAGGGTGAAGCAGGACACCAATTATTATTATTATATAACAATGTGCAAGTTTTCTGATAAGGTGGGGGCTAAAAAACACCAAATCGATCAATCAACCCTATGGTGTCACGATTTTCCAAATCCATGATTCGATAAAATTTTCAATTTCAATTTATTTTTCAGCAGTGACGGCAATGCCACAATAAGAGCCACTAGATGGCAGAAGGGTACTTTGCAACAAAAGTTTGAGTTTCTTGGAGTTTACGAGATGCACCTGAATGCATCATGAGTTTACGAGGTGCACTTAAATCCACCATGAAGTCTAAGTGCGAGCCAACGCGCTTTACTGTTCGTTGTTTGTTACATAACTCACGGGGAAGGCAAAATGTTGCCACGTTGTTGATTTCAGGGAGGCAGCAGGATTTCTGAGTTATCGGTTCGACAACCTGCACTGCTACTACTATTATTACTAGTCATAGTTATGTTATCTTTATTGTTACTATAATTTCCACTGTTCATCATACCAAGAGCTATACTTATTATAATAATCATATTTCTGTATATCTGTGTTTCTCTTTCCCAACTGGCAGCAGCAGATGGCCGCCCACCAAGAGTGAGGGTCTGTCCGAGGTTTCTGCCTGTTAAAGGGAAGTCTTTCCTCTCCACTGTCGCACCAATGCTTGCTCTTGATGGGGATTTTTGGGTCTTTGTTAATTTATAGAGTGTAGTCTAGACCTACTCTATCAGTAAAGTGTCCAGAAAGAAATTCTGTTCTGACTTTAAATAAAATTGAATTGAATTGTTGTTTCTCCATTATCTCCAACTCCGGCAGTGGCCATGGTGTCTGAAAAGGGCAGCTGCATGCTACCAGTAAGCTAACGTTATGCTGTGTCTTTAGCTGCATGCTTCTATGCGTGTTGTTTTTTTTTGTTCAGAATGTTAACAATAACACAAACATATTTAAGTGTATAGGTTTTATAAGTCATACCCTGCAGGTCATGTCAAAGAAATTCAGATGCTCACTAATTCTGCTTTGCAAGAGGGCTAAACTTAGACACACACTCATTTACACATTGAAAACCTCGACATTGTCAGAAATTGTATAGTCAGCTTGTATAGTCAATCTTGAAATTGCTGTTCAGCCAATCAATATGTCACCACGTGTGGACCATGAGTCTGTTTTTAGAGCAGACCTCCAGTGATGAGCGGGTGCTGGATTCAGAGGTGTTGAAACATTTCAAACCCTACCCCAATACCTCCTGTTTTATAAATGCTAAGAGCTCAGTGTGAGTAATTAAAGCAACACTTAACTCAAAGCTCACTAGCTCTGGAGAAAGCTAAAGAAAGGTGAGTGTGGGTCAGGGTATCAGTCGTGTGCTGAACCCCAATTACCACCTCATAAGAATATGCTTAACAGAACATTAAAACAGAAGCCAGGTTGCACAGAGAAAAACACTAAATCCTCACCAGCGAGTCACAACTGACACCACAGAGAAGGTCTAGACCTTAACTGATCCATCTGACTCAGTGGGCCAGGCCTGGAAAAGATAATGGCTAGACAAACATGCAGTCCAAAGGGCTGAAAAAATGTAGCTACCACTCTATTTGAAGGTAAAACTACAACTATGGTGGTAGACTGAAGAGAGGGAGCGCCTCAAACAAAGCAAGAGATCGGTGTCAGTCTTTGACACCGTGACTCCTAAAACCGCGAAAGGCTAAAACAAATATTCAAGTAACTTGATAACTAAAAATCATACAGCAAACTGTTTGACATGGATGATTATTATTGTCGCACAACATGCCTACATGTGTATCAATACACCCCAAATAAACAGCATTTTAAGTTGTGTATTGTAGCCTCTGAATGAGTTTTGTATAATCACAACTTGAGCAGCAATCATATTAAAGTGAGGTTTAATCAGTGACTTAAGTTTAGATGGTGACAAAAAGCACACATGCATTTTAAATAAGTGGAAATGTCTGTATTTCCACACTGATTTGTGTGTTGAATAATGCAAAATCAGATTCCAATTAAGAAAATAGTGTGGAAACTCCTCTGTGCATGCTGGAAGCTTTAGTGTGAATGTCATTTTGTTGTGTCCAAGCCCTGGCCCAGACTGCCCTCCTCCTCCTGTCTTTTGGCGCTCACGAGGGCTAGTTTGTTTTGCTCACATTTTGCCCACTGTTCCTGTCAACACATATCCTCCGCGTCACCCTGGACCCTCTCTTTCATCCCAACCCTCAGCTCTGTCCATGCCTGAGCCCAATCCCCCTCCAACCTAACAGACACCCCAGCTGGCATGATTAATAGCCCTCTGCTGGGACGCTCCATCCACTCAGCACATTGTTGAGAGCCTCTGAAACAGTACAACAGTTGCATCCCCTCTTCACACTGGTCCTAAGCCCTGCCTGTCAGTCCCCGGTTAGGGCACCGTT
Organism: Sander vitreus; assembly: GCF_031162955.1. Lineage (NCBI taxonomy): Eukaryota > Metazoa > Chordata > Actinopteri > Perciformes > Percidae > Sander > Sander vitreus. The sequence goes on along the minus strand of NC_135871.1, from coordinate 932,125 downwards.
AACTGGCCAGATTTACAGATACTAACCAGTACTAGGTGGCAGCCTGTCTGGGGAGGGGGGAGCAACTCCTATTAATCATAGCTCTTTTGATGGGAGCTTTTACAACCGGTAGGCCAAAGGCTTGCCACTGTATAACACCTGTATAATCCATGGCGCCTCCCATCTACCATCAATTACAACTACACATCCATTCAGCTAGTATTTATATTCTCTGATACCATGACATTTAGGTTAATTCATTTAAAAGCAACAGGTGACCTGAATCTTTACCTCAGAAGCCAGGTGACACTAATCAGTCAAATTAACTACAAATGGAGGTTCAAATCTCTAATAAACCCAATCTCAGTTCAGATAAAATATGATTTACAAAAGGTTTTCTTTTAAGGATTTCAACGTTTAGTCAACAGAAAATGAATGGCCAACAAATCCAATAGTTGAATGACGAATTGTTTAAGTAAAACTACCAAACAATTGCTAGTTCCACCTCAAATGTGAGACTTTTCCTTGTGTTATATCGTAACGTGAATGTCTGTGGTTTGTTTCTGTTGATCAGACAAAACAAGCTGTCAATTTGTCACCTTGGGCTCTGAGAACTTAAAAAAAATGAATACTGCTTACAATAATCAATAGCCAAATTAGTTAGTTGAGGCCTACTTCACACTACTACTTACAGTGCAAACATTTCAAAATGAATGATAATGGGTAAATAAATATTATATATAATAAATATTATAGGTAGCGTTGCATGGACGTAGGAAAATTAAGACCTGTTCAAAATGATTTAAGACCTAGAACACAATACTGCGAATTTAAGACTTTTTAAGGCCTAAAATTTTGATTTCGAAATTCTTTAAGTTTTTTTAGACTTCTTAAGACCCCGCGGAAACCCTGGGTTTTTCCAACAAAGTAACTGGTGTCTGTACGGCAAGTCTTTTCATGTTCACACCGTTTTGTTTTTTTGCAATATTCTCATTGTGTACCAGGCTTTTTACACTAGACAAACCTGGGGCATAGTCAGGTCAACCATCAACATGACAGTCAACGACAGGACCATCCCTCAGACAGTGTGAAGCATAGCACACTGTAAATTAATCTGAAATGACTGCAGGTGCAGATTCTGGCCAGTTGAATGGAACTGAGTTATGAGATAGAGCCTTTGAAAAAAGTAAGCACACATATAGCAACTATGATTAAATTGAGGTTACTGACATTAACATGCATGATTTCTGGGAAATTATTTCCCAAAAACTGGAGCAGCCAGGCTAAAAAATAGGTTTATCTTTACAACAAAACTAACAGTATCATTTTGACAGTTATTTGTACGCATAGTAAGACCAGTCTGAACTATTGCACAAAGCCTTGACAATAATATAACTGGGACAAATGAATCCGTAACATTTACAAGATTGTGCGAAACATGACATTGACATTTGGCAGTATGTTCCATTACGTTCATTTTTTTGTTGTTGTTACATTGACTTAGCTATATTTCAGGGCTCAAACAATGAATCAATTAATCGCTCAGTCAATTAATAATCAAGTAACCATTCAAGTATTTCTTTCAAGCAAAAATACCAAAAATTCACTAGTTCAAGGTTCCCAGATGTGTAGAACTGCGGCTTTTCTTTGTCTTCCATGATCAGAAACTGAATATCTTTGGGTTTTAGAATGTTGTATAACAAGCAATTTGAAGACATCAACATGAATTTGAGGAAGTGTAAAGTGTTTTTTCTGTCATTTTATGAACAAAATTAATGTTCAAGTAAAATTAAATCAAGCAGATTAATCAATAATGGAAATAATAATTTGTTGCATATTTTTTTCTCTGTACAAGCATAGATCATTTATCTAGCTACTTATGCCAAGCCTAGGTAAATCTGACCATGTCGTAAAAATAACACTGACAGCAGGACTGAGAATTTAACCCGTGATCTCATGCCTAAAGCTAAGGGACACCCGGGCCACGCGGCAGACATGTAAAGAATTGCCGTGAGGCAGATTCTTCTTGCTCAGAATGCCTTCATGAGTAAACATATTTGCATAAGTGGCTGAGTGACATGAATTATGGTTCCTCTTCCTCGGCATTCACCAGCTGCCTTCTGCTGGTTCAATTGGGAGTGATTTATGTGTGAAGATCAGGTGGCAGGGAAAAGGAAGAGAGGGGTGAGAGGGTGTAACGGGGGGGGGGGGGGTAAAAGGCCACAACCAGATCGCAAGTGCTCGGGCTGCAAACCCCCGAGGCCCGCCAGCGCCTGCCTGACCACAGCTGGGCACCAAGACGACACCCGCTCACGCTTGACCTTGAAATAACACGGAGAGAAGGCATGTGTGCATGCTCTCTCGATGACTGACAAAATTGTAAAATGTGATGAATTAGTGAGGTTGTCGGTAATGCATGGATTAGGCTGTGTGAAAACAAAAGGAAACATTTTCAAAACACAAGCGTCATCATACTGACCACACTGAGCACATTCATTTATTACTACAACTGATAAAATACATGAATGAGTGCATACAATGGCCGTCACTTGTTAGGGCCTATAACTACCTTATTAAAAATATATTATTTTTGTCATAATTCTAGTATTCCATGCCAAATTAGCTCTGCTTTGTGCTCTGCTTTTGGGAAAGCACGATCATTATTGTAAAAGGTCAGCTGGAGAGTAATCAAATCATCCTCCACAATGTTCATTCTGCAAATCCACTGCCATGCCCCCTGATATCTACTTCTGGTGCTGTGCTGGTGATTCGAGTCAATTAGAGGTGTGCTTGTGAATTTCGTTAGTGTTTGGATGAAAAGGAGAAAGCTGTCAGTCAAAAGGCCACTCTGGCTTTGTATCTGGGGGGCTGCAAGGGGCTCTAAACCTGTATTTGTATGAATAAAAATGAAGGGATTTAGGAACAGACTGTTTCTTCTGCAGACTTGTCAAAAATCTGACCTTCGCTGCAGCAGAGGGGGTTGATGGGAGAGGAGGGTGGAAGGGAAAGAATTGAAGATTTGAAAAGCTGAGGCTCAGTGAATTCTGGATAAAAAAAAAAAAAGAAAAAAAAAAAAGGTGTACCTGAAAAGAAATAGGTGCGCAGGAGAGGAAATAAAATGTCAGACTGCTCTCTCTCTCTCTCTTACTCTCTGAGGTATAGTCCAGCAGTAAAATAAATCCAAAGAATTATTCAACAAGAGATTGAGACAGATTTGTCTGTGTGATGACAATCCTATACGGGAGAGACCTCATGTCAATGTCAGTTAAGAGACAAAGACTCAATCTGCAGCTCAAACATTGTTTCAGATGTTGGAACACCAAATATATTTGGAGTTTATACTTAAATGCAGCAACAATTCAAATCTTAGAGCCAATTTGTCACTATCAGTTTCTTGTTTTTAATTCCAGCGTAATGCCTGGATTAGACGCAACACAACCCACATGGCTATTCATGTTAACAGCTACTGATCCGATTAGCCAACTGTTGGCCAACTAGCACTAATGAAATCACATGACAAGGCAATATAATCAAAATAATAATAATCAAACTAATATGAAATTGTGAACAACATACAGCCACAAAAACAATGACCGTGTAATTACCAATCAAAGTTTTCTATGGGTTTAATGGTACGCACAAGCCACAAACTTCCTGTACAAAATGAAAAAAGAACCTGCACCATTAAAAATGTTATGTACAAATTTACTAAAGGACTGAACTGATGCTTAACTGTTCATTATTATTATTTTTAAACAATATATGTACCATTGTGTTCTTTAAGTTTAAAACCAAAGAACCTATGTAGGACAGAAAACACCAATCTTTTTTGCAAGCCAGTACATATTTAAAGACAGATGCTGGCCACAAAGCTGTGGAAAGCACTTAATGATATGGGTCTAATGAGGTTAGGGATGGGGCATTAGATATCAGGCTCAATCCAAACCATCCCATTTATATCAGAGGAAAGGCCCCCGCTTCCTGGGCCCGATTTGCCTGGCTGACTGAGCAAGGTGGAGCTGAAGCATCACAACACATGGTCCATCGTTGGGTCATGTTCTTCAACTGTGCTCTCATTGTTCAGGAGTCAAGAGAGGACCTTGCATTTTCCAGGAGTAGAAGGAAACTTTTTTTTCTGCTTTAAGAAAAGAGAGACAAGACTTCCTTTCCCAGAACAATTTATCTCTCTGCTTGACAAGACTCCCTGCTATATTTACCCAACTAAAATTGCAGATGATATACTTCCAGCTGCACTACTCTCCAGCTCCATGGCACATGGTCCTGTCAATCACATTAGTTACAATAGCAGAGGACCGCCAGAGCAGCGAAACCCTCAGCGAGACAGAGAGAGCGACATATAGAAAGAAAGAAAACAAGAGTAGAGAGTCAGAGGGGCTGAGAAACCTTGTGGGGACTAATTCATATTTCCTTTGCTTCAGGTGTTAGAGGGAGCAGAGATACACACCGGAATGAATGGAATTACTGGGCTTTCATTAAGCAGACAGCTGGGCCACTGCGAAGCCTCAAAGCAGCAGCAAAACACAGCCCACCCGCAAGATTTCCTGCCAAAATATTGCTGTGTTTCTCTATGAGAGATCTATTAGGTTGTTATGCTGCTGCAAAAACAAAACAAATTGATCAGTCTGTCAAGCACAGAATTGAGCTCTACTGTGGTTATTTGCTCTCCATTTTGTCTCTTATCAGGGCATAGATGTAACATTTCAGAGACTGGGTGCACAGGGGATTTGGGCTTAAGGATGCAACAAGGCTTTCAAACATCCTTGACATGGACTCATTACTTCATGCAAATGCCTAAAAAAGCTAGGGGAAACATTTTATATTCGACTTCCATTCTGGTCAAATACAGTAACTGTAAAGGAATCTGTTTAAGTGAGGGTAACAGAGGAACAAAGGCTTTTGGTGATTTGAGGGCTGAAGGTAAAGGGTTACAGGGAGAGGAAAAGGAAAGAGGAGGGTGAACCAGTGTGGTGGACTCCGCCTCAGCCAGCAGCGCCTGTCCATCTCACAGTGACAAAGGCATTCCCTGGAGTAAGACAGCAGCGGTGGGGGCTCAAACTGTGCAGCTCCATGTGTTGCATCTTTCCCATTGCTCACAACTTCTACAACTGGAGCTGTAGGGCTGTGAGAGTTGCCAGGCCTCTCATTGCAAAGGCATGACAACATGCAGGATTTTCCTCAGAGCCAGCTGGGGTCTCACCCTTTTCCACCAAGGCAGTTTGAGGGCCGGTTCCTAATCTCCAACCAGTTCTTAGCGTTTCGACAGCCAAAGACTCGGCTCTCTGCAGGGGAAAACTGGTTCCAGAGCAGCATCAACACTTTGCTGGTTCAGAACCAAAAACCACTTACGTCAGGGGCTTGGGCCGAGATTATTATGACCAAAAAGGCCAACTAAAACTTTGTGACTGGCCGCCCTTTAAAACAATAAATAAATAAATAAACAGTTTCAGTATGGACGTGAAATCGAAGCAGCACTGGTCCGTTTATGGCGTTTGATGAGTCTCAAAACCTGCACACATAAACACCAGGCACGTGCACAAGCTTAATTTAACTGACGTTAGGGGTTTGCTGTAACAAGCGCTAACGTTGGCAGCCGCAACAAATACATCAATGTATGGGAAACACTGCTCACTTGCTGTCAGACAGCCCTTTCCGACAGGGAACTGAAGCTGTAATATCACTCTCCTTAACCTTTTAAACATTCATCTTTCTTTGACGGTAAATATCATGGAAATATGAAGTTTTCGCATCACAGATGAAGCATTCAAACTCATAGTCTTACAGGTAAATAGAGTGCATTTATACAGCGCTTTTCTAGTCTTAGCAACTACTCAGGCAACATTCACACCATTCACTCACATATTCATACGCTGGTGGCCGAGGCTGCCATACAAGGCGTCATCTGCTCAACAGATAAACGTTTGCTCCCATTACACACCGATGGCACATCAGGAGCAATTTCTGTATCGTGCCCAAGGGCACTACAACATGTAGGGGCCAGGGATCGAACCACCGACCTCCCGATTAGTAGACGATCGCTCTACCTCCTGAGCCACAGCCGGTAAAGCAAGTAAAACATGAGAGTTGACATTTAGACTGTTAGAGTGTGGGGTAGCGGCTGCTGCATGGGACTGTAGTTTAACTGGGCAGAGGTGAAAAAGTTAAGTAGTACTTTAAATCATCGCATTTGTAGGTTGAGAATAAAAACTCAAAAACATTTTTGTCATATATAGTTTTGCTTTAACTGAAAATAGGCTACACATTACAACCAGCCAAGGAGGCCAGACAAGCATACACATACAACTTGTGTGTGTCTTAAACTATTCTAGAATAGCATCTTAATTTGCAACATAAAAGCCCAACCCTTAGCATGAAAAATTAATTTGAAAAATACAGATATTAGAAGTAATGTACTTTTAACTGTATCTCAGGTGGATGCTACTGCACATAATGCTAACCACTGACATCTTGACATCTTTTTTGTACTGAGACACTTGCACTCTACCATTTACCACCATTGTCTTCTCATAATATGGACAGTTTGAAAAAAATTGTCAAACAGCAATATATATATTAAAAAAAATCACTTCCACCACAAGATGTTGTGAGATAATATTGATAAATGTGAAAGGCCAAGGCATTTCTCTGTGGATATCTACTGTGCACACCTGATTAAATATCTCCTTACTATACAGATAAAAGGGGGAAAAGGTAATTTGTGAAAGCAATCCTGAGTATGCTCACAGTCCTAACACAACTCAAGTAATCTGTCAAAACAAACAAAAATGTAAGACAGTTACCTAGTGACAGTTTCCACTGCACTTTGATTAACAGAGAAAGAAGCAAATTTTTGCAGATTCTGGGTGCTTTCACACCCGACCTATTTTGTCTAGTCTCAGTGTGCTTTACACTGGATTTTCACAGGCAGCTTCAACAACAGCAGAGCGGAGCGGTTCAATTCATTTGCCAACAGTCCGCTGACAGTGAGTGCCCGGAAGTTCACTTATCACACTTATGCTAAGACACTTATCAAAAGTTTAATTCTCTCGGCACCGCCGTCATGACCAGGGATATACCCATGTTGACTGGCTTGGTTTGAATTTCCAAAAGAAGGGTTGAACACTGATCAGACAACCCTGGCCCAACCCTGGTCATTGGTGTGAAAGAGGTGTAAATCTGATGCATTTGGTTTGCCTAGGCTGGTGTGGAAGCCGTCAGTCAAACATCAAACTGGTACTAGTCTCACATCGCCAGACCTACCTATACCATCACCTTACACCCAAACTACATTAGCCACACATACCTTTTATGTTGTTGAGTATTTCCTTGAGGTGGCCAAAGCTGTTAAGTAACGGGTCCTGTTCTTCGTCCTGGGCAGAGAAAATACATGATAAGAACATGATGGAGCATGGGAGGACATGCACACTGTGAGTGGATCATTTAAGGCCATCCAGATTTCCATTTCTTCAAACAAAGCTAACAGAAGATGCAAGAAAGTGCTATTTATGGCCTTTTTCACTAACAATATTCCACTCCTGTTTCCTTCAATTTCCCAATTGTCCCATTTCTGTTGACAAACTAGTGGACACTAGTCCAGCTGATGTTATGCCCTCTAGATTTGTATAAGTAGTTTGGGATGTGGTTCAATATAGTGAACATTTCCCTTTCTAATGGCTGTGTCTCTCACTATTTCAAGACTGCCGCTCCTCAAAAAACCTAGCCTGTCTACAATAACTATATATCGTCGTTTCCAAACTTCCATTTAGTGCCAAAATCAAAAAAAAAAAAAAACTTTTATTACAACCTCTGAAAGCCGTGGGAGACAATAGTGTTTTTAAAACCTTTCAGTCAGGTTTTTGGAAAAATCATAGCACAGAAACTGCACTTCTCAAGAGTCACAAATGGCCCGTTACTGAATGCAGAGACCAGAGACTGCTCCATTCTCATTTTACTAGACTTAAGTGCAGCTTTTTAAAAAAGTGGATTATGGAGTCTTGATAAACAAGCAGAGGGTTAGTGTATCTGGTAAAGCCTTGCAGTTGTTTTCAGCACATTGTCAGATCGTAGATTTTTTGTTTCAATTGACAATACAGGTCAAGTGGAAAGTTTTCCAACTTTCCTGAAAGTCTTTGGTTTTGTATGCATGGCACAATGAGGCAGGTCAATATCCTGAATGAGTTATCAGCAGTATAAAATCATCAGTTCATGTTGCATATGTGGCTTCAAAGACAGATGCAGCAAGGCTTGAAAAGCCCTTTAACAAACTTCATGAATTTGCAACAGGTGGACTTCAAGTTCTTGAGATGCGTCAGCGATAATCAAAGGAACATTTTAATGAGGAGTTTCTGTATTCTGATTTGACTTCATTTCTAAAAATAAGAAGGCAAACAAGATATGTCGTACATTTTTAATTAAGTCAACACCACAACTAAATTTGGAAAGCTGAAGCAGCAAAAAATGATTAATTAGATCGCTACACCTGATACATGCTGTCCCTTCTACACCAGCAATCACTGATTGCAAAATATGTAAGTGGATGACAAAATTAACTACAGAGTAAAGGAATGATTCTGTGATTATTGTGGACTACAGCAATGTCATTCCTGTGATTCTCAAGTTTCCTTTAAAAATATAACTTCCATCACAACATCAGTCATTTTAAACTAGTACTGACCCAAGGGTGGAGTATCAGTTTGACGTTATTGGAAATAAAGTTGCCAAATCAAAAGGAGTGACTAGTAAAACCTGAAGTTAAAGGGTAACTACCGTTTCCTTTATCCTGGACCCTATGTTCCTATGTTTCTGTGTCTAAGTGACTGACGGGAACAACAATCTTTGACATTGGTCCAGTGTTAAGCGAGATCGCTGCAGTCAGAAATCAGTGAAACAAGCTACTTTGTAAGTTAATAGGGCAATTGTCCAGCTTGTATTTACCTTCACAAAAGTCCTTGTTTACCGCTGACAGGCTCAGATTAATATTCTAAGTGTCTGACAACATTATGGAAAGGATTTCTAAGGAGGTCGACCTTTCTGTTAAAGAGTAAGATCCTTTTTTTAAAACATTCGCGAAATTGCGTTCGCTAAACCCACCAGACTCCATGTAAATAATCAATCAGTCATTTTAGCATCGTAAAACACACTTCATTCAAAGCCGACAGAAACCATTTTCATCTAATATAATGATAATGGCATAATAATGCAGGTACACCCTTTCAAAGATCAGTACACTTTTATTTGTAAAGAATATTTAACACTGGAACTGGAAGACATTTTAAATATCCACAATATGATTTGATCTTTTAGTATGGCGTCTTTCACGCTGTTGTTCAGTTGTTGGATTGCCGTTTGTGACCCGTATGTTCTCCCAGGCAATCCGTACTGGCTGTCAAATGTTTGCAGCATTCCTCGAGTGTTTGTGATAGACTACAGACACTGTACTACATTTAACAATTATTTATTAAACACTAAATATTAAATTTAAATAATATATAATTAATAAATGATATCTATATGGCTATCTGCCACATGGCAAGTAAATGTTTGTACCAAAATAGTTCTGTTTTTCAGTCTTCATTTTGGCGAAGGTACAGCTACTTTCTTCTGCTCCTCTGCTGTCTGCAGGTCGGAGCTTCGCGGAGACGGGCCAACACCCACACACACACACACACACACACACCCACACATACACAAAAACTGGCGCACATACCAGACGCCAGCCACCACGTCACTTCTGTTTACTGATAGCTATCGTTTACCTCAGGCTAATTAATTAGCTAGTAAGTGGCGATTTTTGGCAGCCAGCCTTCCAAAAAAAAAACACAATGAAATTAAATAACTGATCATTAACCGTTGACCGACAAGCAGGTAACGGAGTCTCAGTTCACCGTCTGGGAGCCTCTGACACTTTCCCCACTCCGTGTCTGTGGACAGCTGGAGGCTTGTACCGTTAATGTTCTGTGCATTGTCGGACACATGCAGCCACTTTCCTGAAACCGCTTGCGAGACTGACAAGTCCACAGTGGCGTGTATGTCCGAGCCTGTCTCCACCTGCAGGTTGTCAACTGTGTGCTTTGGAATGAAAGGGAGAAAACAGGACGCCGAGTATCACGGCGGATATCGCTCATATGCTTTTCTTTTTTTTTCACGGCGCCTTAACTGCAAAGTGCTGCAGGATGCCCTGCTCCAACAACTAGCGTTTTCTCTGTCTCTCTCCGCCAGGAGTCCCGCCTCCCCCCCACACAAAGACCATGCGACAAGAGGGTTCACTCCTCGTTACGCTAAGGAACCGAGAGTGGTCCTCCAGTCTCTTTGGTAGAGAGAGAGAGAGAGAGAGAGAGAGAGAGAGAGAGAGAGAGAGAGAGATAAGGAAAACAAACAAGCATGCAAATGGAAATTATCGCGGCCGTAAAAATTATGGAGCTCATTTTTTTTTATCGTGCGATTAATTGATTTATTGACTATCGTGACAGGCCTAGCTAAAAGTATTGTTTTTTTTAAATGGAGTCTTATATTATATAGAATAATAATCTGAGTCTGTCAGCGGCAAAAAAACAACACAGCGTTCACGCTTAACACTGGACCAATTTCAAACATCAGTCACTTACACACAAACACATAAGAAAATAGGGTCCAGGATGAAAAAAAACAGTAGTTACCCTTTAAGTCCTACCCTACGCACGAGTCAGCTTTCATATCTTTAGTTAATTCAACCTCAACTCAGTTAAAAATAGCAAATATAATTGCTGTTTTAACTTACCAGTGGAGTGTGGGTATTCCATCTGGAGTTCCTCTTGATAGCTCCAACAACAGTACTAATTTCACCCTGGACGATGTAGATATTCTTGTCCACCATGCTGCTTTTCTGAGAGAAAAAAAGAGGAGGGGATAGTTGACTTTGGCAGAAAATTCAAGCCAGGGATGGGCGATAACTCTATATAATCACTTCAAGTCTCTGTATAAAACAGTATTGTTGCAAAAAGATTATATCAAGATATCATGGTTGACAGTTGTCAGGTCTAGGTGAAATATAACAGGTTATATTTTAGTAAAATCTGTCACAGCATAACTACTGAAGTACGAAAATACATTATTTTATTACACTATTATTTTTGGTTTTAATGTCGTCACTCTTCCATCTCACAAAACAGACACACTTCTGTTTGTTAAAGTTAGCATGAAAATTACTCGCAGTCTATATGCTGTGAACTTATAAACTACATCTATAATGACGGATCAAGGCCCCCAGTTTCAAAATGGGTTCTTCAATAAATACTTATAAACTATTTGGTGATTGGAGATGACATTGTGTCCTCCAGCTGCTGACAGGTCAGCTGCTTCTAAAGACAGTGACACTGGAACTGAGGTCCGTTTGGATTGGATTGATGCTCCAGAAACTGATGTCTGGTATGAATTTGAGGTAAAATAAAAAGACACTATATATCACTTGACTCAAAGAACATGAGCTTATATTTACATGTGATTTGGAATACTTAAGTACACGTTGTTAACATATCTGTATCAATAATGCTGTGATTATTATCAGAAAATTGATTCATGTATAACCTGCCTTACCCATTACTGAAATCAAAATTCACTATCTTAAGATTAGAGAGTGCATGCATGGGTGGGTGCCTGAATGAAATATTCAACCAATCAATTAATGAAACACACACACAAACCACGTGAAATACTGGCATATACTCGCTGCTATAAATAATGTCCTACAGACCCCTGAGCCATCAAGTAAAACTGTCCGATAGCATTTCTTATGGCAAACATATTTTGTACAGCAATTCATGTGAATTCATCTTAAGCTATGAATAGGGCTGGGCGATATGGAGAAAATCAGATATCACATTATTTTTGACCAAATACCTCGATATTGCGACGATATTGTCGGGTTGACTATTGGTGCTTTCACAAAATATTTTTTACAATGAGATTTTAGATAAATAATCATCAAACTGTGGTTTCAAGTGAAATTATTTTTCAGCTATATACTGACTATGTTGACATGCATGCACAAAAATAGTGTGATGTTAAAACAAATCCACAATTCTTCAAACGATATTCCCTCAAAATGTTTGACAACAGATTTTCTGAGAACATTGAGTTAATGTGTGCTTGTATTTATCAATTTAGACAACGCAATTGTATGTCACAATATCTCAATATATGATTTCATCATGATATCATTCCATTGAAAGACGATAAATGATCATATTGAATTATTGCCCAGCCCTAGCTATGGATAAACAATCATATCCAGTATGAAAATCTGAACTGCTGCAAGAAGTATATGAAAATGAAGTCACCAAGCCTAAAGTCAAACTAAAAACTATAAAATATAGAATCTAAGAACCAAACAGCAAAGGCCCATGTGTACCTTGACAATGCCTAAAAACCAATAAGGATAATCAAACAATATCAACATGACATGCTGTTCATATTTGACAAGCAGTATGCCTCAAAATGGCAGGATTAACCTTTTTCCTTGTGTCATGAAAGCCATGCCAGATAATACTCTTACTTTATAGGAAGATTTAGAAATGTAAAGAGTAGGTGGAGGAGGGCACATTCTTTCAAATTCATGGTCAGCAGCCTATTCAAAATAATAAGACGATGAAGGTATGACAGGTAGGGGTCAGGATGTAGAGACTTGTCATATATACGAGTCCTCACTAGCGATTACGTTTTTCAAACCACCAATTCCAATCTGAATCAGTGATGTCAAGTGTCTGATATCATAATTTCCAACATAATACAGCTGCACAGCGCACACAGCAGGTACAGTAAACTTAGTAAAAACAAGTGAGTTTAGGTCAAATGTTTGAGAACTAAATGGTTTTGCATTACCAAAAAAAACTGCCTGCATCACAGCTTACCTTCAATTGCCTTCATTTATTTATTTATTAACAATATGAGAAACCTTCTAACATATTAATAATGAATGCTGTCATTTAATAAAGCCCACAAGTATAAACATACAGTCACTGCATGTTGTCTCGCTACAGCTACTGTGTTGAGCAGGACAACATGAACGGGTTCTGCAGGGTTCCTGTCGGATGATAAGACTATTATTGTGTTGAAAGTCTCGCATTGCCAGACTTTCCTCCACAGCGCTGCAGAGGAAGGTCTGGCTAGTCCACACAGCATTCCGGGATGGGAGAAAAACGTGCTCTGGTTTATTGGCATTTCTTTAAACCAATCACAATCGCCTTGGGCGGTGCTAAGAGCCGGACGGAGCCACGGTGCCTCTGCTAAATAGTCTCAGGAAGGAACTTGTTTTGGTGGAACGTGTGGACGTTCAAAAGTAGTTTTAGTCGTGCAACAGAAAACTCAGATTGGACAGATAGTCTAGCTAGCTGTCTGGATTTACCCTGCAGAGATCTGAGGAGCAGTTAACCTCAGAAATCCACCAGAGGTTAATATTACAACACAAAGAAAGAGGAAGGTGACAGGACATCCGAAAAGAGAGACACCCAGAAGAATTTCCGGCAGAACAAGAGCATCCCGGAAGTGGAACGTCGTGGATATAGACTTTTGTATACTGGGGTACCAGACAGGAAAACAAGGCCGGTTCCAAAATAATCTAAAATGTTAACATGTCTCCCCTCCAGATCAGTACCTTATATACTTGTCTGAATGACAGCTCAGGGGCCAGAGGGGCTCCCTGCTTTTCAGAATAGTATCCAGATTAAAAGTCTTCATAAAACTGTTTATTTTGGCAGGTGATGATTTTTACTAACTGTTTTTGCATGATAAGAGCTTTTCTAGTGACACTCATGGTCAGGCTAGCAATGAAGCACATAAACCACGGCATGTTGTTGAGTAAACTCCAAGACTTTCTTCCATGCTCTTAGAAAGCAATGCTAACAACCAGCTGGATGGCACAGCACCTCTGGCTGCAACTTGTAAGAAATACAAAAACAGTCAGGGCTCCAGGCATTTCGAAGGTGAATCTAACAAAGACATAGTGAGACTCTCAACACATGTTATAAAAGTGCAACATAATGCAGTCATACAACAAAAGCAAGTGATATAGCCTGCTAGTTGGCTGTCTGAAGAGCTAGTAAGGTGCCAGCTGGCTAATTAGATTAACTAGCTAGCTAGTCAGTCAGTGGCGTCTACCTGAAAAGCAAAGCTAACAGGCTAGCTCTCCACCACACTAATGTGTTGGGACTGTTGACAGTCCTCTGGGACACACAAAGACACAATGAGAGGACACACGACTAACATTTAGCTAATATCTATCAACGAAGTAAGGAGTTTACAAATGCGTTGCATATGTTAACGTTACCTGCCCAGAAACCTCACAGCTAACTACTTAGCTAGCGTGTCATCTGGCTGAGGATAGAGGTGTCTTCCGTGTTTGCACTCTCAGACAACAGTCACTTATTTTCCTGATTTAATAAAGTAAAACGCCTGTTGTCAGATATGTAAGCACGCTGTGCTGGTTCTCTAGAAATAAACATATTACCTGTATGATGCTGCTATTTCAAAGATGGAGTCCTGCTGTAGCTAATGCTAGCCTAGCTCGGCAAACTAGCAGGCTAGCCGGCCAACAGTGAATGAAGAAGACCAAAGTTCAGTTCACTACGAGAACAGGACAAACTAAAAGTTTCGGACATTCCACTGCGTGATAACGTAATATTTCCAAACACTACGTATTCATTCACTCTTCAAAAAATGCTCCATAAGTGAATAAACTGAACACCTTCCTGCAGCTGTCAATCTGGTCTTGGTAAACACACTGACGTGGAAAAGCTCTGCAGTCTCAACCTAGCCTGGTGACCGAGTTTTGATTGACAGGCAAGCAAACTGATCACTTTAATAAGCGTTATGTAGGGCTTTAAAATACAAGAAGATATTAGAGAATCGAAGTTTAAGGAAGTGTAGCGTTTGTGCAATTTGTCTAACCATATAGACTTACAGGGACTCCCAAAAAAGAAAGCTTCACTTGTGTTACAGAGAAATAAGGGCGGGACAAAGGTAGCAGCAGTGGAGTACCGATTGGTTGCGCAGGGTT
This sequence comes from Sander vitreus, assembly GCF_031162955.1. Lineage (NCBI taxonomy): Eukaryota > Metazoa > Chordata > Actinopteri > Perciformes > Percidae > Sander > Sander vitreus. The sequence goes on along the minus strand of NC_135871.1, from coordinate 917,100 downwards.
GATGACGAAAGCACGGTCTGACGCTCCATTGAAGAGAACAGTCTCTCTCTGATGTGTCTATGCTGTTTAAGGGTTCTATTTCTGATTCCTTATACTGATGTAACTACTGATGTAATTGAATCACAAAAAAAGTGTGCTTTAACCCATCTGTGTGTAAGAACAACCATAAGATCCATACTCTATTTCAATATACAGTTATATTGTTTCTGTTTCACCTTGAATAGTTTATTGGAATAATAGTAATAGTAATAGTTTACAATTTTTTACTGGAAAAGGGTTTGGACTCTCCCACAAAAAAATATTTTTGAAAAATAAGGTTAAATAAGTTTAGGTTAAGTCCCTTTTTTGTTATATTCAAAAATGATATTGATTTGAGCTGTGCCTTATGTGATTACCATACTGAAAATATTCTCCATCTGTTCTGGAAATGTATACATATATACCCGTAAACTGTGGCTAGATATTTGTAGGTTTATCTTGGATAATATTATCTGTAATTTTGAGCTTCACTGGATAATGTGTTCTTTGGTTTTGTCAGGTACACTACATTTGAGAAAGAATATTTTCTTATCAATCTTATAATAGTCCTCACTTTAATGTTTTCAAGAAGGAAACGGTTTTATATATTAAGACAATAACTTTGGCAAGACTGTTCTGTACTGTACCGGTCTTAATGACCTCATGTCTGTATGTTTTAACACCATCCAATTGTCCTATGTTTTCTTGTTATGTTTTATTGCACAAATAATAAATAAAATAAAATAAAAAAAACATCAACCATTATTATATTCAATGCAACGAATATTATGCAGAAGAAAAAAAACTGTCCCTTTTTTCATGCAATGAGTAGACAAGACAGAGGATTTTCATCTCTTTTTTGCTCAGCCCCATACTCTTGTTACAAGACATTCATGAACTTTTTGGTCATTTCTTTCTTGTTTTGTTCTTCTAAAACCATTACTCCACTGTAATGTTTATGCTTTCAGAATTTCAGGCTAACACGGAATTTCGCGAAATGTGTCCAACACTTTAGTCTATATAAAGTAAGACTTGATTGAAATGTACATTACATAGTCATGACCATTGAACACAATATTCTGGTCTTCTGAGATCTTTATTTAGTTATTTATTTTTAAACCTTTATTATGACAGGACAGCTTAGGCATGAAAGGGGAGAGAGAGGGGGAATGACATGCAGCAAAAGGCCACAGGTCGGAGTCGAACCTGCGGAAGCTGTGTCGAGGACTGAGCCTCCGTATATGGGTGCGCGCTCTGCAAGGTGAGCTACCCAGGCACCCAGTCTTCTGAGATCTTTATTAGATCCAGTATTAAGAAACGCTGTGGTATTTAAGTAGTAATGGATGCAAAACAATGTATTCTTGGTGTTAGCTTATTGTCTGGTAAAACTGCACAATTGCTTAGTATCATGTTATATGTTGCAGGCCTTTCAAGCCTGCTTATGTGTGTTAATGTAGTATGAAAGACTACCATAGCTGTTTCCTTATGAGAGATTGTCCAATGAAATACAAGGAACCTCTTAGCATGTGTTTTGGTTATGAGTGGCCAGAAATAATCTTGTGGAGTACATTGAGCTTCATTACCTTAGTAAGCCTATCGTGTTTTGATTAATCTGTGAACGTACTGGAGTATTTCTCCCACTAGCTGCTGTTGAGGTTGTGTCTTTAGGCTCCTGTTTGCTTATGATTGTTGGATGGAATGATATTGCTTCCCTGGTATGTTCTGTTATGTTTTTTTCAACAACAAAAAAGGCAGTGGGTGAAAAAATTAACTTTCATGTAAGTGTATCAAAGGACTTTAGAGATTGTACCAATCTAATACAATGACCCAACAATCAGTCACAAAACAATGTATGTGTTGGCTGTGTATTGGGTGGAGGCCTATATGTAAAGATTGCACAGCTACAATCCTACAATTTCTTATCTCTCTCTCCGTGCAATCAAAAGCAGCCATTTGCTCAACATTTACACTCAAAGTATTGCTCTGTGTTTAAAGCATGTAGAATCTACAGCATGTGTGTCAGACCTCTGTTTGCTCTTTGCAAAGTGTTTGATCACCTGTGGGATTTGTAATTGCAAAATTTCATCAGCAAATATATGCATGTCATTTTCCACGATAGCAAATACGTCTGCAACACCGAGGCAATAACTTTCTTAATTTTTTTTCTCATGCACTTGTATGTACATTTGCAACGTTCTCACAGATGGTATAGAAAATCTATTCACATGTGGAAAACAAACATGCGGTCACAAATTGGTTTAATCACCACTGCCTAAAGAAATAAGAAATCATCTTTAATATCCATGCAGTTGTGTTGCATATCCTCATTTGATCCACCAAATTCCTCTCCAATCCCTGTTCAGCTGCATTTGAAACAGCTGGATTTCTTTTGATTACATTTCCTTCATCCAAACTGAAAATATTTACATAAGCTCTTTGACATGAGTCAGTTCATCATTAATTACAGACATGAGAATATAGGAAAAAATAATTTATTTAAAATTCTTTACAGAAAACACCAAAATGACACATTTACACCACGTTGTCAGGCTCCAGGTGATGGTTCTATGCTTCAGTGAGCGAGGACTCAGCATTTTGGCTTCATAAAACATACACGCATAAACCCCGACACTGTAATATGAGTCGTGTTGCAAAAGGGTTGTGTCATATTTGGCGTGTGTATTCTTGTTTGAAAGATGTGGAAGTGATAAATTGAGGCTTGTTTATCACAAGTTCCTCCAACATTCTTGGAGATGCACTGCTTGAGGCCTGAGGGCATATTCATGGCTATGAAATTGTATGAATTGAAGCTCTGTGATTGGGTGTTTCTCGACGAAATGCACCTTTGGAGGCGTAGTTGACTTCTATCCTTTAGTTTTTATGTCCACAGGCTTGTACCTTTGACTTTTTAGTCCAGAGAACCAGATCATTTTTAACACAGTTGTTCATCTTTTGTTGATCTTCTCATCTTACTGTCACCCAACATTTTGAACTACCCATTTAATTATGCACGTAAAACTCACCCTAGGTTGCTAAACCCACTAAATTCAGGTGACATGACAAAGCTATGGCCCTGAATGTTCCCCACTGATTCCAGACAATCAGTAATATAACTGTAATATATTGGTAATTAAACTGGGTTTTGATGGAGGTTTTAAACAGCATATATGGTCCGGTCCACATCTTGTTGTGTATATCGAACTACTTGCTCTGCTCGCAGCAAGCCAAACGATGGCAACGCATTATGGTTGGTTTAGTCTATATCGACGACGATTCATTTAGGGGATTGTTCTGATGCCACGGGAAGTTCCTTGGATGTCCATACCTTCCTCTGTCTCTGTGTTAGCGTTTTAAGCGATTTGTGAGGACTATGGTTAACTGCTCCTCAGATCTCTGCAGGGTAAATCCAGACAGCTAGCTAGACTATCCGTCCAATCGGAGTTTTCTGTTGCACGACTAAAACTACTTTTGAAAGTCCACATGTTCCACCAAAACAAGTTCCTTCCTGAAGCTATTTAGCAGAGGCACCGTGGCTCCGTCTGGCGCTTAATGCCTAAGATTGGTTCCTATCCAGGAATGCTGTGTGGACTAGCCAGACACTCCTCTGCAGCACTGTGGAGGAAGGTCTGGCAATGTGAGACTGTGGTTGGCTTGGATGGTCAGTCACTGCAATACATCTGCCCATTACAATGTTTTGATGATGGTTGCGGAGAGTACAACCCCCAAATATTAACTCCAGTGACCATTCCAGACAAACTACACATTAAAATCTAATGAGTCATCCGCCATTCCATAACTTCACTGTCCTCATCACTCAGTATCACCTGACCTGCAAACTGCTGAAAAGCAGTTTATCAGTGCTGGCATGCAGCGTGGGCTCCTTTACACACACCAGGTGTTACAGAAAAACAAATACACCTGCATTCGAGTTTTGGTCATTTTCATACCTAACCTGCTCTGGGGATCGAGTTCCAGCATCACCAGCAAAGGTCATTGAAAGATGACTAATGTTAGCGTTGTGTACACCAACATCATATCTCGAAGCCCACAGCTGTGTTAAGAATGTGTTAACACTATTCAAATAAGTGTCTTTCATATATTTTTTTTAAATCAGTGTAACTGCAGGACCATTACGCTCTCTCTCTACATTTCTACCACTTCCACTGCCCTCACAATAAAAGTCCCAAGTGAGTTTTCCTTTTTGGAATAGGCGAACTAAGAAACAAACAGTTTTTATTTAACATATATTTAATGGCAGGTGTAAAACAACACATTCTCACTCCCAACTCGTCAAATACTGACGCTTAGTCAGGACCCCTGGCGTAACTTTTCAACATGCAAGGTACAAGTACTTATTTAGAAGTAGGAACATATTGTAGGTGGGGTTGAAAGATGAACATTAGTGACAAGCAATACAAGAACGGTACACCAACCCCAATGTGCTAGGTGAAAGTCCTGTGTTGTTGTCGCTTGAACATAGCGTGTTCTCATGAATGGGTCCGTACAATATAGTATGAAAATGTATGCACAAAAATACGTATGATATCCTACGAAACTGGGCGATCACAGGCTGGTCACGTGACGCCGGCTACAAGGCTCTGTGACGCCGAGCGGCAGTTGCTAGCTGTGTTTAGCCGCCACAAAGCTCAGCTGTATCAGCGGCAGTTGGAAGTTGAGTTACCCGAGAACAGGGGGCTTTCAGCTGGATACAGGGCACCGCGAACTGCCGGTCGCTTTGGCAGACATTACGGTTAAGTTTAGGCGACCAAAAGTGAGCGTTGACAGCAGCGACGACAGTTAAAGAGGCACCAACCATGCAGTTTTGGCCAGTTCTTCTCTGTTTTCTGGCTTTTTGCTGGCAGGTTTCTCTATAGAGCCCCCCCTACAGCTTCAGAATAGATATTTGGCAGCTCCTACGTATACTTGTGTCTGACTCCTCTCTCGGTCAGTCTGCCGTTTCCTCTTTCTCTGTTCCTCCGACAATGCTTTCCTAGCTTTCTGCTTCTTTTTAGCCGGCTCAGCCATGACGATAGTGTGAAAAATGCTACCTTGTTAGCCGGTTCCTGAATGGGCGTACGTGTGCAGTGCCGTGAAGCAATTTGTTGCATCGTGAGACCTGATATCACTTCTTGACGCTGAGGCGGCGACTTGCTGGCCCAAAGCTGCAAGGGTGGTTTTTTCGCTCACAGGCGCTAGGGGGGCGAGACGACCACCATTCAACCCAAAAAAAGTCATATAACCATTCCAATGACTCTGAAGCTGTTCAGTCAAGGTAAATTAAGCTAAAAAAACTGCCTAGTTCCCCTTTACGTTTAGGCACCAAAACAACGAGTTAAGTTTAGGAAAAAGGTCGTGGTTTGGATTAAAACACTCCCAAGGAACATACATTTCCTCGGTGAAAGTCCTTTATTTCCCTTGGAAGCAAACTCCGCTCCCTGTCTTGAACACTCTGTGTTTTATGATCATCCACCTGACCTCCATGCTTCACAGACCACCGTGTTCATATACAGCAGCAGTCAATGTGGTGCATACAGCAAAAAAACAAACATGGAACGCTTATGAACTTTTCGTACCTATATGTACGTATGGTTTATGAGAACAGCCTGAACATAAACATTTGTCGCTTTGGGGCTTTTGCTGAAACAACTGGTACTGTCGTTCTTCTTGGTAAGGACGGCCTCATCAAAATCTAGTTTTAAGACCTTTATTGTAGTTTATATATTGGGTGTGTAAAATTGTGTTGACTTAAGTTACCACAAACTAGCACAAACTATTATTCCAGCATAACAGTACTGGTTGTACTGGGCTTACTAGGAACATGGAGGTACATACACAGATGGGAGGGGCAGAAGGGGCACAATAGTAAGCTTTTAAACAGGGGCCTCTTAACAGGTTGATCCATCCATATTTAGATCAGTGGTTCAATTTAGCAACATCTCAAAACAATTATTGCCTCTGCTCTCGTCTCATGTACAAGCTTCAACTTTTTGTATCGAAAAGTGCTAAATTGGGAGGCACTTTGATCTTTGTCGTCACTGTCACATTTAGACCTTTACTTTTTTTGTCTCTTTTACTCGTCAACTAACATTTAACTACTTCCATACTCTTTATCTCTTAAGGTTCTTTAACACAGAGGGACGTTTATTTCCCTGTGGAATTAATTTGCACGTCAGTATAGATTTTTGAACAGATTTCTTATGTCAATGCAACTTTTACACAGAATGTGAATATTCAAGCGAACGAGGTTGATTTTTCTGAGCTTTCTGTATGGACAGCAAACTGTCCATCTCTCGTCACTTTCTCTCTCTCTTTTATATTCAAACCTTTATTAAACAACTATTGCAAATTTGCGTCGCTGTCGTAATGAATAGTTTTAATGTGAAAAATGATTACATTTATTTCACACTTTTGTGCCGTTTATTCATCGTGCCCCTGGTCAACTTACATTTCAACTTTGTCCATCTCTTACTCATGTGTGTGTGTGTATTTCGGGCCTGTGTGTAACGTGTATAATCAACAGAGTGAAAACATGTAATGTCCCCCCCAGGCAGCAGTCACTCAGTCCGTAGGGACTTGACTTGGGAACAAGAGGGTCGTCGGTTCAAGTCAACCCAACCAAGTCAACCAAGTACGGAGTGTGGACCTTGCCCTCCTGGCCACTGCTGAGATGCTCTTGAGCAAAGCACTAAACCCCCAACTTCATGGCCTTCATTGTTGTACTACCAACAGAGTGAAAAGATGTAATAAAGTAAATCACCTAAACAATAGATAAACTGCTAAATCTCCTCTTTTTTCAGTTGGCAAACAGGCAACAGCATTTAAAATGAGTGATCACAGAGAATGTTATAGGAGACAAAATGTTGTCTTCTTAACTTCAGCGCCACACAGCCAACTGTGACTAGCCAGCTACAGCAACAGTAAACACACACATATATATTTAAATGAAATATATATACTCATTGTCAAACTTACCTTGTGTTTTATAATTCCTTAAAAATTATGGCTGGGTTAGGCTTGAACCCTGAAGTAAAAAATGAAAAGTCAAATCAATGTAGACCTTTAAAGGCCCTGACACACCAACCCGATCATCGGCCGTCTGACAGTCTGGCGTGGTCGGTGACTCGAGTCTGTTTGGTGTAGAAGCAGCAGCAGCTTCAGTGCTCCATCTGTGTCTACACACAATGTGTTCAGGCACAGTATTGAGTGTAGGTACTGTAGGTCGCAGGCATTCTGGCAGTGTTCACAGGCCAACACACAATCACATATAGTATCCACAAAAACCTAAAGTATCAAACGTAAACGTACTCATTATGCAGAATGGCTCCTTTCAAAATGTCATATACCTATAAAATATGATATGATGCGGTTTTCTTCACTAACAAATACTGTACACATAAGAGCATTTTAATGTTGAAGTTCATCAATGTGGAGCCAGTTTTAGATACGTTGTATGCTACTGGGTAGACGAGTAGTATAGGAGGATACTACTACATCATGTGTTTTGTTTAAAAAGCCACCAGCCTAAAAGTGTCAAATAGGCTATATGTAGTGCAATATTTCCCTCAGACATGTAGTGGAGTAAAAGTATAAAGTCGCAAAAAAATGGAAATACTTGCGTAAAGTTTAAGTATTTTAAAACTTTACTTACCTTCAGTACTTGAGTAAAGTAAAGCTCCTCCTCCCAGCGGTGTGAACACCAACAGTCATCCGGTGCTCGGCTACCTCAGGCTAACTGAGCTAACCAGCTGACAGCAGCTACAGTTAGCAGCAGTAAGCGGATAGCTTTACTTCAGCAACAAGTAAAGCTTTCTGGCACTCGCGGTTGTAGCTGTGGGCCTAGTGTGGCCAGTGCCCCCCGTCATTTTAAGCCTTGACCCCCCTAACTGTGGCAAATATTTTATATAATTCTGTGCAGTAAAAAATAACATGTAGCTTAACACTAAATGAGTATTCTTGTGTTTATTGTTATATGTGTATCATTGGTCTTTTGTAGAACCAAACCTATGGAGGGTTGGTGGTATGTAACACCTGTGCTTTATATATTTGGTAGCCCTAAAATCACATTTGGCCCCAGCCTGGCCCCTCCATTTGAAAATGGTCTAGAACCGCCACTGCCTTCTGTCTATCAGGAAACTCCGTAACTCACAGAGAGTCGAGGACATCAGAGGATACACCACTCTTTATTCTCCATAAAAAATGATCCAGTTTCACCAAAATCAGTAGTAGTGCTGCACAACGTTTCAGGACTTCTCCCGGGGAGATCTGACCCGCTCGCCAACATGACATGGTGTGAGAACAGGCGACGACTGAGGCACCATTCTCCCTATTACAAGTCAGAGTAGCATCAAAATGATTTTGAAGCTGTCATTTTAAGGTAAAATAGTTACATAATGTTGCTTAATTTGCCATTTCAACTTCCTTCAGTAATTATGTTTAGACTGCCACTTTGAAATGTAACTAGGCTACTTTTAGTATTTCAGCTGTTTCAAAAGTTTTAACTGCAATTCTTTAGCAGCAAGCTGTACTTGTTTTTCTGAATTTTCAGCCTCTTCTAGTTCCCTTTGCTCCATTTTCTTGTAAATGTACGTTTGTTTCAACATTGGCAAAATAAATGCATATGCTGTAACTCACTATGTCAAAACGTGTAACATTGATAACAAACTTTGTTTCTTACTTCTCCACAGGGTTTTCTTTTTGCTTAAAAACAGATTGTTGCTTAGAGATAGCTTGAACATCAAAGTCAAACAAAATATAACACAGCAATAAAACAAAACAATTCAATTTGGACCTAGGAGCTACCATAAATCCCCCCCTTTGCAATTCTAACCTGCACCAGCCGGGCAGGTAAACAAAGTGCTGCACTGTGGGGAGGCTGCATGGAGATGGAGAGATGGAGAGTGTTTGTAGACAGAGAGCCAATGGGAAAGAGAGGCGGGGGGAGTGTGTGTTTGCAATTGTGTATGCGTGCGTGTGTGCCCCATGTTCGCGCAAAGAGAGAGAGAGAGAGAGAGAGAGAGAGAGAGAGCGAGAGAGAGAGAGAGAGAGAGAGAGAGAGAGAGAGCGAGAGAGAGAGAGAGAGAGAGAGAGAGAGAGAGAGAGAGAGAGAGAGAGAGAGAGAGAGAGAGAGAGAGAGAGGGGCTGTCCTTTCTACAGTGGACCTGTCACGCACAATATTTAGCATAAAGTCACCCCCCCCCCCCTCCCCTCCCTATACTCTGTGTGGGGATCAAGCCTCACTACTCCGCAGCCTTCATGTTTGACAGCACAGAGGGAAGAAGAAGAACAGAAGAAGAAGAAGAAGAAGAAGAAGAAGAAGAAGAAGAAGAAGAAGGAAACTGACTGACGCTTTTTCTGACTTTCTGACGCACCGGGGAACTTTTTGTCCATGTCACCAGCAAGCCTGAGGCCAGGACACCCATCAGCCTGTAGCAAAGCTCTTTGCCTTTTCCACGGATTAATTTAACCAGACCAACCAGGGATTCGATGTAAGTGCAAAGACCCGCACTTTTCTCTCTCTCCTCTGTCTGTTGTTTTTTTTTTATCTCTCTTTTTTTTCTCTTTTGCGCGTCTGGAATCTATCCAGCGCCTTTTGATGTGTGCGTAAAAGTTGACCAGACCTAGCCGAGGTGTATCCAGGGCTTTCATTAACTCTCTTCTAAACTACAATTTGCAGCTTTCCATAATACCAACAGCGCTTGATTCTTCGAAGTTGAAGAACCAAGAATACGTTTTCGAGTGCTCTGGATATGACTTCAAACACTTAGAGGATGTCTGAATGTGAACAGCAGGACTTTACTTGTAGGTGTGCGTCCGCTGAGCAGATTATTATTGTTGATGAGAGGCGACACGTCAGGCAACGGGACATATTTCAAAGTGTGTATTGCATCTTCTATTCAGACACAATGATCACCGTCATTACAAATTAAAACTGAATTTCAAACAGCAACACGCGCTGTGGCTCCATGTCGGGCCTCACGGCATTGTGACGCTTGTATTAAAAACAGGAGTTCTTTGTTTTGTTCAACTGAACATCCCTAAATTCTCCTTCTGTCGCACGGAGTTTAGGAACAGGGTTAAACGCTTCCACGCCCCCCCCCCAAAAAGAATCCTGTAGTATTATACTGAATGATCATGTTTACGCTTTCGTTTTCGCGGCGGCGGACGCTGTGGAAATATTTGGGAGGTCAAAAATATTTGGGAATGCGGAGGAAATTGATAGGTGGCAGGTGGTGGCTGCCGGGGCCACCGAAACAAAGCTACACACACACACACACACACACACACACACACACACACACACACACACACACACACTTCAATTTTACTTATGCTTATAATATTTGCCTCCGTTTTACAAACACTAGATACTTTAACGTTAAATTAACGCGTTAATATTTAAGAGTGACTTGACATTGGAAACAGTAGTTTGATGATAATAATAATAATAACAATAATCATAATAATAATCATCAACATAATCATCATCATCATCATAATAATGAAATAAAATGAAGGCTCCACTTAGGACCCTTACTAGCTTTTTCCGGAGCTTTCGACAGCATCTCGGTGATCCTCCTCGGACAGGCTTTATTCCGCTAGCCTCGGGCCGGTGTCCACGTCCCGTAGTTAGGCCGAGGCCGATACATACAGTGATATTAATACTAACGCCTGGAGCCCATTCTGCATCAGCCTACCGTTCACATTAAATAGCCTAGCTGAATACATACCGTTATTGTGGAAATCAGAATTATGTTTAATAAATAGTGGAGCCAACAATGCACTGTTAACTAGCTGTAACCCAGGAGACTTATTTTATATTTAACAATATAAGAAGACTAATCTGTATTTTAGGCTTTAGGCAACGGCTCCTTTTACTAAACAATTTATTTTCGTTTTTTTTTTAAGTCGCTGGTCGTTTTAGGAGATTTCCTAAAAATCAAAGGCACGGCGGATTCACTTTCCAGAATCCGCGGGTTTGATTTACCCCAGCAGGCCTTTCGGTTAGAAGCCTCTTTTGCATCTGTTCCCTGGTCAGGGCGTATGAAAATAACATTTGTTTAATCGAAGTTTTACGTTTGGCCTCAGGGTAGCATGTAAATGTGTTGTTTGGTGATGCACGCGGTCACAGAGCCGTGTGCACCAACACAGGCCCCGGCCTGCTGCAGCAGCACCGCCACCGGCCTGCTGCAGCACCGCCACCGGCCTGCTGCAGCACCGCCACCGGCCTGCTGCAGCAGCACCGCCACCGGCCTGCAGCAGCACCGCCACCGGCCTGCTGCAGCACCGCCACCGGGCAGCAGCAGCACCGCCACCGGGCAGCAGCAGCTCAACGTGGCCAAAGCTGTATTTGATTTCAAGTATATGTCTCACTTTAGGTTGTCATTACAGCGCGTTAATCATCCTCATTGGCCTTAACAGGTGGGAACTCGCATGTGACCTTAACTCCCATAATGTCTTATTAAATCCCATAATAACAAGGCATTTCAAATCGCAAACGGAATCAGAAAAGGTTTTATTGCCACAAAAAGTACATTTATGTGGAATTTGGTGAATGGCTTATATACATTGTAAACAAAGAAACAAACAAACAAACATATTAAACATTAATATGAAATAAACAATAAATACAGAATAGCTAAAACAGACCAGCATGTGCAGCCAAAAATGTGCATTTTGAAAGGCTGCATTCAAAGCGGTGTAATGAGATTTAATTTCTACAAGTTTATTTTCAAAACAATAAACTGTGAAAAGGAAACCTAGGCTAGGCCAACTTGAAACACATTTAAACTCACATTCTCATACTAGTATCACTTCAACTTGACAATGCATCAATTCATCGACATATCGACAATCATTCCGGCTACTTGGCCTATAGATGTGTTTTAAAAATATGCTCCCTGGACTCAATTCTCTAATTTCAATCATTTCCTGTTCTTAGAGTCAGAGTCAGAATGAGTGAAATATATTTTTCGGTGGACAGTAATGCACTGTTAATATGGACAGGCTCTGTGTTAATCAGTGCTGTGGACCCGTGTTGGCGGCCTCTCTGCCTCTATCATATGCAAATGGATGTTATAGGAGGGCAGAAATTAACATCTACAAACATTGGACTGGAATTCCATCTGCCGCCTCTTCGAGGAGGCCCTTAATAAGTTCTCAGACAGCAAAGTGACACACATCTTAATCAACTCTTAATCCCGGGAATTAATTCCCGACGTGTTGATGAATAATTCCCGGGCTAATGCCTGCAGTCCGTGGCAATGCAAGCAGTCTGCCGCACACACCGCCAGATGGACCCGGCAATCTCCCGAAAAAATGAGATTTCTCCTTCCATTATTATTATTTTTCTTATTATCACCAGATATATATTTTAATGAGATCGGTGTCACCGGGCGACTGCTTATGCAAAGCGGAGAGTCTCATCCTGAACACGAGCTCCCCTACCCAGCATTACAGTGGCATCCCAGCTGGATGTGGAGGTTCAGTGCCACAAGGGCTCCAGGAAATAGACTGCACCCTCTGATATATAAGAGGGTACGTAAGTTTAACCAAATCAGCTCAGGTTTTATTTTTTATTTTCATAAACTTCCCTCAGGAGTTTAGAAAATCAGAAAAGTGTTTATTCAGAAACAGAATTGACTTTATTGTCATTGTAAGGACATTAAATGGAATTAAAAGTGCTACTCTATGGTGCAAACATAAAAGAAAAAACCAAAACACACACACACACACACACACACACACACACACACACACACACACACACACACACACACACACACACACACACACACACACATCAAACTAAGAACATGGATCAGGGATGTGAAGATGGTGAAAAGATTAAAACTAAAGAGTAAAGAGTAAAATAGTTATTGCCACAGTAAGTTAGGTGGAATGAGCCTTGGGGTTTGGTGGGTTAGGGTTAGGAACTTAATATAGGAATACACAATAAATACAGAAAGAAAGAAATGTATAGAAGCTGGGACGTGTTACCACAGATCCATCTGCCTGTCAGCCACTGCTCATTAGCTCAGTGATAGCTTGTTGGCCATATTGAGCTCAGAGGGAGGGGGAGAAGGGCTCTTGAGTTTGGAAATATAATCATGCGGCGCCCCTAATGTGTGTGTGTGTGTGTGTGTGTGGCTCTGTTGGGAGGGGGGGTTGGGGTGGGTGTACTGACACCTTGTTCTGGACAAAATGACTGGCTTGCATCACCTGCACGCCCCTCGCTGCCGGGCCAGCCAGCCTCTCAGCACCACATTGACACCAGGCCGCCCGTCCATCACTGACACAGGCCGATTTAGCTCTCCGGACTGGCTCGCATTTATAATTCTGACCAAATTATTGGACCTTACTAATACTAGACCTGGGCTGTGCACTCACAAAGGGCCAGCTGTTGCTCTGTCAGGCGAGTACGCTGACTGAAGTGTTCCACAGCCACTGGGACCTGTTGGTGGAGTCACCCAGGGAAACGGCTCAACACAGCAAAAGGTAACGCCGCTTCAAACTAAAATGACACACAAGAGTTAAATATAACATGTAACTTGTGCGTTGACTTCATCTATTGTTGCTTTCTGCTGAACATTTGTGGCGAGTTGTTCTTTCAATAAAGTGAAAGCTCAGTTTAAGCTTGTTCAAAAGGACGCAAGTTTGATCTTAATTGAAAGAAGTCAAAAGAATCCTACAACAAAGGTGATGGCGTGGCGGTTGGTTATGTTTGCCAGATCAGTCATTTTTCCTGTTACATTTTACGAACACGGTGCTACAGCTCTATCGGATGAGGCTCGCCGAAATGTCAGATCAGGGTTGTTTGAAAAACTCAATCACAAAAACCAGACATATGTAAGATCACCTATTCTCGTTCAACCGCTCACAATTAAGCAAGCCAAGACGTTCATTATTAATTCAAATAGTAAGTCACATTTTAAAAATTTCACTCAGACAGATAATTAGCTGTTTTTGAGTCATTCAACTAAACAAAAGAAGAAGAAGAAAAGAAACTAAATGCGCACAGTCATGAACAAGTGATATCAAAGACTCATTATTCCAAAGCCACAACCCCAGAGGCAGTGTACTTACCGAGGTAATCCTTCTACTGGGAGACTTGACCTTATCCTTAGTCTTGCATCATTTTCCCAGAGATGCAGGGATGGCCTCTGGCCGACAGCAGAATACCCGTTTTCCTGTCTCCTAATCTTTTGTGAAATGCTCCGATCATTCTCATGGATGCTAAACAAAAAACAGATGCACGTCTTTCTTTTAAAGTCTCTGGAGAATGTTTTTGTGTTAGTGGTGACAACTACAAAATGTGCAAGGCAGCATTTTTTAAGGGTCCAGGCGTTTGTTTCGCTGGCCAAAATTAAGTTACAGATGTTTTTGATGGAAGAAGAATGTTGACTCACCTATCAGATGTCACAGATATTCCGTGGTAATAAGGCGCTAAACCTTTAATCACAATGTGCAGGTTGGCTTTAGTGCGGCATTATGTAGTCAGACTGAGTGACACAATGTTAAGTGAGGGTGAGGAAGACTTTAAGAGGAAGCTCATGACTTACAGTGATGACATTGCTCATTTTTGGGTGCCAAATTCAAATCATTGTAATCATTGAAAGCAGAAGAACATGGAGCTCCGTGGGAACAAAGTGACAAAGCAGCCTCTCTTTGATGAGTTTCCAGGACTTTTTAAACCCAGTTGTCTCGCTTTTGGTCTGAATTTCCTTTAAATACCAGCCTCTTCATATCTATTTAAGGATTGTTTAACCCCCCTGTTGTCCCCGGGTCAAATTTGACCCATTTTCAAAGTTTCTATATCAGACATTTGGGTTTTTTTCAACCAAAGTGCCTCAAAATAACACGAATGCTTCTGTAAAACTCTTCACTCTTCACAAGTGAAATTAAGGATCAGATCTCTACTTTAATTGCATTTTGGGTGTTTCAATTTCATACGTGATTATCCATTACCTTCATGATTGAATAAGCAAGCAAAACGTGGAAAAAAGAGTCAAAAATGTGTCTAAAAAACGGTTATTTTGACCCGGGAGGACAACACACTGGTTATTGAATAATTTTGGTATAAAATTGACCTCAGTTGAGTTTTATGATCCTCATGTGTCTTTAGTGCATGCTAAACACTGAGGTCATGTCCTCAGTATTTTATTGTGTGAGGCTATGCCATAATCTGTACTCCAACTCCCCCCCCCCCCTGCCAGGCTTCACATTTAACCCCAGCACAAGTCACATGTGACTGGCACACAAAGGACTGGCATGGTGGCAAACAGACCGCAGGGAAACACAGAGGGGGAGGCCAAGAGAGGTGTGTGTGTGTGTGTGTGTGTGTGGGGGGGGGCATATAGGCCTATGCCTTCCCCACAAAAGCTACATTTGCTGCTTCTGAAGCTCTTAACCACAGCGGTGACTACAAACAGACACAGCTCCAACTCAGTGTTTGATTCTCAGGGATGAGGTTAATCGCCTTTTTAAATCTTTGATGACATGATTCATTGTAGTCTACAGCGGCCTTAAGACTTTCCTCTAAACCTGTAAACTTTAGCTTTTACTCACCAATGTCCTGGGAAATGCAAGGTAAATAGAAAAGGAGGGTAAACAGTGACAGCACGCTGAGTTGAACTGGGCCGAGCCTTGACTTTACGCCTGCTCCATCCTTTCTATTCCTCTACGGAAATACGCTTGACATTTCTTTGACTTTTTCTTAAGTCTCGTACTTTGCCGGCTGAATAACTCCGAAATGTACTGTAAAAGTGTATTACAAAGTAAAATGTATAATAATTAAGTCACATGAGAACAACATGAAGCAATGTTACTTTTTGGAGCAGAACTTTGGATGCATTTTTTGATCAAACACATGTGAAGCGTAGGACAATTATTATGCTTATGCTTATTTTTTGACTTTATAAGTATTGTAGCCATAAATGATTCGAAACCTCTTACAGCTTGGACGGAGTCCCCCCCCCCCCCACACACACACACACACACCCTCTCATTTTCAAGGTGTTAACTGATCGCAGATAAATAATCGACCAGCTATATTTGGGCTCTATTGAGCAACAGTTCTATCTCACCGGCTACAATTAGTCTTGGCAACATCATTGTGTATTTGACGGCATTAACTCTATTGCTCTCCCCACGTAGCCCAAAATAGAGTCAATTCAGGACCAGTCTGGTTATAGCTGCTTACGTCAGGCTCATACAAAGGGATCGGGATTACAACCACAGCGAGGGGGCAATGGAAAGATCAGAGAGAAAATAGAAACAGAATGCATCTCCAAATTAAACAAACGTACACAAACCCACATCACATGGAGAACATACTGATTTAAATAGCTAAATTGATATTTTGCCCAAATAGGAAACTAAATCTATACGGACATTTCAAGGAGAAAAATAGGGTGTATGTTTGGGACACAATGAGGTCAGACAAAAAAATGCATTTACATAAATGTAGCAACAAAAAAAAGAAACTGGTAATCATGACAAAATTAGATGAATTATAAATGACTGTATTATTATTATATATGCAGTAACCTTTAACATCACGTTGTGTCTCTATGATAGATTGTGTTGTATTTGTCTCTTTCTGCCCTACTTTTGTCTGTTTAGGAAAATATGAACTGAAAACGTTTTGAAGATCTATATGTCTTTCTGTCCAAAAAGCATTTGTCTGTGTTCATAAAGCTTTTTGCTGTGTTAGATCAGGGTATCAATAATTATATGAACACCTCCTGTCCTGTAACAATGTCCAGAGGAAAATATCCCCTGCGCTGTGTTAGTCAAATGATCCAAATGAATGAAAAAATGAAATGATGAAAATGTTATTTGCAGCCTACTTCTTCAGAATATTACAGGAACCGAGACTCAGCCACACAGACGCAGAGCAGCTTCATATGCAATACTTACAGTGTTCCTGATTGAGTTATAAGAATATTACAGGGATATTAGGCAAGTATGGGAACATGATCAACCAACTGAAATAGTATGATGATGTAAACTTTATATTATGCATATTACAGTTAGAATTGTAGTGGTGTCAGTTAAAGTTAGGATATTGGGATGTTGTGACACTCAGACCCTTAAAGGACAAAAATGTCCCGTTGAAAGCCATCATAACCACAATTCTTTTGATCCTATGTTGTTGAAGATGTTGTGGCTGCACTCAGCTGGGAGGATGACATGTCTCTATCTCTCTCTATCTCTCTCTCTCTCTCTGTGCGTGTGTGCGCGCACGCGTGTGTGCGTGTATAAATGTGTGTGTGTGTGTGTGTGTGTGTGTGTGTGTGTGTGTGTGTGTATGCGTGTGTGCGCGCGCGTTCGCAGAGCCTGGTTATGGATTTTAACCTGCTGACGGACAGTGAAGCCCGCAGCCCGGCGCTGTCGCTCTCCGACTCCGGGACCCCGCAGCACGAGCCGGGATGTAAAGGCCAGGACACCAGCGGTCAGTGAACACACCAGCACCGTGCATCTCTCATCTGTGTGACTGTGGACACATGGAGCTCTCTCAGTTCAACACTGGGTTTAACCAAAAATAATTTGAAAATGAAAGAAAATGCTAAAATAATAATAATAATAATAATAATAATAATAATAATAATAATAATAATAATAATAATGACGGATAGGCCTATATATTCCGTGAACGCAGAAACACGCAGACTTAGGTATATCATGCAATAGAAATGACAATACAACATTCTATAATAATTAAAATAATACTAGGCTAATTATAATAATAATAATCGGGTTTGTTTCTGCGCAATATCTTCAATAAATTATGGATGCAAATCGGCTCCTAAACAAACAGATAGTAATTATTTTCTGATTTTATAACAGACTTTATGCCCTCGGTATTTCTGCCAGAGGACAATTACCGATTACTTCTCGTATTTTTTTTTTTAGCTCGAGCCCAGTTTAATCAGCACCAACTGATAAAAAATAAAATATATTATAAACTATGCAGCTTGTAAAGGGCTTTGGGAGGAATTCAGTGCAAGTGGCTCTGCAGGGAGTCTCTGATCTTCACTCGTCTTTCCGCCGCAGCCGTTTGTTGCGCAGGCGCAGCGGATGGACCGTAACAACGTGCACTCACTTGACTTTGAATAAAAAAATAAATTGCAAAAGAGAGAAAGCTATTTCTCCCAAGAGTGTTATCAGAGTCATTTCATTCAGCACAACTTCAAATCAAGAATTGAAAATCTATATTTAAGAATCTGTGTTGGATCATCTACAGGCTATTTCCAAAAAAAATCTGCAAACCAAAGGAATGAATGAGTAAACTATTCCCTCAGGACTGAGAGAGAGAGAGAGAGAAGAACTAATTGTGCTATGAAATAATAACTCAGGGTCCACTTACGTAGGCCTACTAGCTTTTTTTAGGGAGCTTTCAACCACATCTCATGGCCTTCATTAGGAATGGAGTTCTCCCTGTTGTAAAAGGGGGTTTACCTGTCGTCGAAGCGTTGGTCTTGTGATAACAGGTGGTCTGTAGATGCTGACTGTTGACTGGTGGAGGGTTGCTGATAATACTGTTCTACTTTACGTCCTACCTGATTGTAAGCTCTTCCCTCTGGTTACCCAAACTGACCGTTTCAGCTAGTCCCAGTTATGGAATATGACCAATAATCACCTGGATGTATTTTCTCAACTCCCTCTCTAACTTCTCCATGCAGCATATGTCATCTTAACCAGTAGTGGAATTTAACTAAGTACATTTACTCCAGTACTGTACTTCAGTCCAAATGTTGAGGTACTTGTACTTTACTTGAGTCTTTTCTTTTCATGCCACTTTCTACTTCTACTCCGCTACATTTCAGAGAGAAATATTGTACTTTTTACTCCACTACATTCATCTGTTCCAGCTTTAGTTACTAGTTACTTTAGTTACTCCACTACATTCATCTGTTACAGCTTTAGTTACTAGTTACTTTACACATTAAGATTCCTGCACGTAAAACAAATGTAGTTTATAAATCTGATGTTTTATTCTAAAGTAAACTAGCCAACAATATAACGGACTACAAGTCCAGCTGAGATGATCAGACCATTAAACACACAACTGGTTGGTCCTTTACACACACTACAATGTTTTAATACTTTAACTACATTTTCCTGATGGTACTTACACACCTTTACTGAAGGAACATTTTCACTGCAGGACTTTTACTGTAACAGAGTATTATTACAGTGTGGTATTAGTACTTTTACTTTGGTAAAGGCTCTGACTACATCTTCCACCGCTGCTTTTAACCCACCTACCTCTCTATTTATATCTAGTGGTGTGTGTGTGTGTGTGTGTGTGTTTGTGTGTAACCCAATCTAATTGCTTGCTAAACTGTGTGTGGTTAGAAATCCAGTCGTAACAAACTGTCAAAAACAAACTATTTGGGAAAGAAATGTGGTGTAAAATGCTTTGTGTCTCCTGCTGCTGGAGGAGGACTCATGTAGCTCATTGACTTCTCAGTAAAACTCATTTGCTCTCTGTGTCTCTTTCTCTTTTGGGACCTGATGCTTTTTTTAATAGCGCCTAAATGCCAAGTTGATATGAATAAAAGCCCAGATGGTGTATGTTAGCCCAGGAAAGAGGAGCCGGCCGTTTTAACATGGACAGAAACAGATCTTAGGTGCATTACTTTTGCATTGACAGAAGGAATTAAGCAAATCTGTAGCTTGTGTATAATTGTTTTTAATAATGCACAATATGAGTGAAATATGAGTGAAATATACCATATGCGATAACGTTGTGGAATATGACGATAATTATATTACTTGCAATAAATAAAGTGTTCTCAGTTCTGCTGCTTTCAGTATTCTGCTAAAATACAACAAACTGCTTGTTGAATTTAAAGGAAATCATTTCTTTTATTGAACAAATTGAACAAAAAATCTCAGTGTCTGTGGCGACATGTAGCAGCCTTTTAACCATGTGTAGATTGAACCAGTTGATAAAGCTGTGACAATATAAAAATAATATTGTGCAGCCCTTTTTTTCTAAATCTGTGTAAATCTAAATCTTTTATCGATCTATATTTTCACAATAAAAGCCGCAAATATTGTTGAGTTTGTGTACAGGTCAATAAAACACAAGGCTTTAAATGAAATAAGAAATGTTTTGCAATCATTTGCAATAAAGTATGACAACATATTCATCTCAATAATACGATTAAACATTCTGTAATGAAAAACCTACACATGGTTGATATTTTATAAGCTAATTTTGAGATTTTGTGTGTTTAAAATTGGACTACTTTTGGCAGTGTGGGAAATAATATGTCCACGTTGATTTGTCCCGTTGCAGAGCCCTTCATTTTGGTTTCTGGTTAAAGTTCTGTGGGAGTGGTGAAGGCTATGGCCCTTCTGGATCAGCTCTTTCACACACACAGAAGATTCCAGCAAATAGTCATGTCCTTGCGATTGCAAAATGACTTATGACTACATGAATACGTTCTGTTATGAAT
Source organism: Sander vitreus (assembly GCF_031162955.1). Classification (NCBI taxonomy): domain Eukaryota; kingdom Metazoa; phylum Chordata; class Actinopteri; order Perciformes; family Percidae; genus Sander; species Sander vitreus. Next base: position 896,614 of record NC_135871.1, on the reverse strand, counting down.
GATCCGTTATGGATTTTGTTTTTAAAGGTTAGCCTATACCTTCATAAGGAACCCAAAATGTATCCTTAAACTGGACTGAAGTATAATACGGCTGCCGCGCCTTACCACAGCCCGCTGACGCCCGTGCCAGAGGCACGGACTGCCCTGACTCAATCATCTGTGTGTGTCTTTATTATAAGCTTTCTCTTTGAAAGAAAAAGGTGCAGCTCCTGTAAAATCTGACTTTGATTTGACCCTTTAAAGTAGCCGTTCAGTCACGACAACTTTTATTTCTGTAAAAACATATTCTGGATTTTGCTGTTTTCCAGATGTTGAAAAGTGATTTGGTTAAAAGCCTCTTGCAGTTGTTTCCCCAGATTAAAGCTCTCGGAGAAGCTGACCTGGAACGGCTCTGTCATGTCGGCACATTATCAGTCAGATTGCTCCTATTGTTGGTCAGCGCGCCACTCTAAAAAGGGCTGCCCTTTCCTCACTATGTGTTATAGACTTTGGCCTTAAGTGACAGCTTACCCAGTGTCAGTTTACTGCCAGATAACAGCCTCGGCCCTTATTGTTTTTTCCGGCGGCCCTGTGGAGCCTCTTTTTAAACCCCGCTGATCATTTCGAACTGCTCCGAGAGCTAAGCCCTCGCCAAACAGAGCCCAACTTGCCCCAGTCACAAAAGCCTTATCCGCAGGATTAGCTGGCCAACTAATTTCACTTCTTTCTGTGAGGTCCTCCAATTGCGGGAGTCAGATCTGGCAGAGAGAAGCCTTGGCAGACATAACATGGATGTGTGGTCCTTTAAACTCACTGCACTGGGGGCCAAATGCAATCACTCACTGCTCCTGCACATCTTTGAGCGTAATGCAGTGTTTGGAATCATTCTCTCTTGGCAATGTCACACTCATGCTTGTCATTTTCCAGCCTGTGGGATGGAGGGACTTCACATGATGTTTGATCCGATAATAATATCCACTCAGTTTCAGCAGGGATAGGATAGTGCTGATGCATATCAGGATGAAAGGTGTCGGAACAATGTGCTGTTTCACAGATGTGTAAGCTTTTTTCTATGTAGTATTCAGCCAATTAGACTCTTACAGGCGCAGAGCAGGATTCAAATCATCTGCAAAAGAATAGCTCTGCTTTCAGCTGCCTCCTGGCTAAGTTTTAGAAATTCTCTGAGTGTGTATATGCATTAAAAATGCTTTCACAATGTACTACTGGTGACATATTATTTTACAGGTCCCATAGTATCCTTACAATTCCCTAGACAGGAACTGATTTGTAATTTCTTATAGTTCCTTTGGAAGGACTATGGAATCTGGTAACAATTTTTAGGAAAATTGATATAATTTTATTAAATGTCCATGTCAGTTTAATTAACTCCAATTCCTTTCTAACCTGCCTAGACGGTATTTTACTCCAAACACACTAGGCCAGGTGGAAATCAAGTCGAGTACAGAGTTCAAGAAATGTGGAGAAGAAAGTTTCCACTTGTGAGAGAATATTCATTATTGTAAATTCTAATATCTTGGTTTAAATTGATTCCTTTTCAATTATTACGCTTTTGGCAGTGTAGGGACATTGTTTATATCTTTGTTTTGCACAGGGTGGAAGCAACTAACTACATTTCAGTACAAATACCGTAGTAAACGTGGAGGTGCTTCCATTTGACTTTATACTCCTACCCCACTACATTTCTTTTCTTTGTTTTCTTGTTTTTCAACATGGTGCTGAACAGGTGTGTGTGTGTGTGTGTGTGTGTGTGTGTGTGTGTGTGTGTGTGTGTGTGTGTGTGTGTGTGTGTGTGTGTGTGTGTGTGTCTTCTTGTTTAACTATATTCGTGGGGTCCAAAAACCGGGAGTCCAGTATACTTGTGGGATCCTGACAGCTTTGTGGGCCCAAAATGCTGGACCCCCCCAAGGTTAAAGGTCTGTTTGAGGGTTAAGACTTGGTTTTAGGATTAGGGTTAGAATGAGGTTCTGGTTAGGGTTAGGGTAAGGGTTAAGGTTAGGCATTTAGTGGTGATGGTTAAGGTTAGGGTAAGGGGCTAGGGAATGCATTATGTCAATGACAGGTCCCCACAAAGATTGTGTGTGTGTGTGTGTGTGTGTGTGTGTGTGTGTGTGTGTGTGTGTGTGTGTGTGTGTGTCACGATGTGTATTACATTGATATAGGATTTGTGATCTGTCTTGTTTGTTAAATGTTGTCATGTTTTTACTGTTGGATTTAAATCGAGCCCTGTCTAGGGACTGCAGATGTAAATTAGCCTAAGGCTACCTCTGGTACAATGCATCAAATGGCAACATTTATGTTAAAAATTGTACATGGTCCCTAACAAATAAAATGAATAAATTAAAATTTTAGAATGAACTTTTGACAGCAATGGTAACTATAGTTTCTTTGCAGATTAAAAGTTTACATACCAAACATTTATGATGACATTGATTTACGAAGACATGTAATTGTATAGATCAAACTACCCAACTTTATAGAAATGTGACCACCGTATCGTTTCCTGGTTCTTGCAAACTCAAATAAATGATTGTGCAAACGCCAAGTTTACGGAACACTGTTTTCTCTATAATTAGTCACATTATATGCTGTAGAGCTTTCACAAACAGGTTATGGCAAAATAAAGTGTTCTTGTTATATGTTACTTTTTTAGTTTTAAGACCGTCCTCCACCCAAAAACTCCCCCATAAGTGGTTTGTTCCAGCATCATTCTGACCTATATTCATGTTTCTAGTGGCAGCGCCCTCTAGTGGCTGTAGTAGTTCTGACGGGAACAAAGCAGGAAGTAAGGAGAGGAGGTATGAGAGCGCCTCATAAGGAGGGTGGGGGGGGGGTGGCCTTTCACCCAGGAGACCGAGGTTCATGTCCCGTTAGAAAAGAAAAGGAAACAGAGAGTGTGATTATAACCAAAATATGTCTGAGTTTATTTGCAAAGCTGATGTCAGTCAACTAGCATGTTGCTACTCCCCACAGCAGGCTGCTGGAAACACCCACTGGCAACACACAGGACCAGTTGACCAATCACAGTCCTTGCGGTCTGCGTCGCCTCAACGTGAAGTTACACATTTTTGGAGGTGCACGTCGAGCTACGGCGGAGGGCTCGGAGAGGGGTTCGCATCGATGCTGAGGGGTCTGCGGGGGTACGCCGTCGATTCGACGCAGAAGCATAAATCAGCCTTTAGACGGGGGGAACAAACCACCCATATGGTCGTATGGTTTGGAAGACTGGTTGAATAAATACATTTGTGCTCAATCAAGTTAAATATAGTGTCAAAGGCTCCTTTTGTATAGGCTCTCCTGAGTTGTATACTGTACAATTGCCATTCATATATTTCCACTCACAGTTTTTTCTGTACATCCTCATCATTCTCAAAACACTACGTGAATTATAACACGCCTACACCGTATGCATTTCTACAATTGTTCAGTACAAGTGATGCATTGTTATGTTGTTATTCTGTCTACTCTTATTTATCTTCCTACCTAAGCTGCACCTCCCGGTTTCCTTATGAGATTATTTGTCTTCCTGTGTGTGTGCAGACACAGAGAAATCCCACCAGAACCAGCTTGATGAGTCCAGCGCTGACGACGGCTCTCTGAAGAAGAAGCAGCGGCGGCAGAGGACTCACTTCACCAGCCAGCAGCTGCAGGAGCTGGAGGCCACCTTCCAGAGAAACCGCTACCCCGACATGAGCACCAGAGAGGAAATTGCAGTGTGGACCAACCTCACGGAGGCACGGGTCAGGGTATGTACCCACACTCTGCCCTCATCATATCTGTATCACAGCAGCCGATTCCTCCCTGGTTGGAGGTGTGCTAGTCTATATCGACGACCGTTCATTTAGGGGATTGCTCTGGTGCTGCTGGATGTCCGTCCCCTTCCTCTTTCTTTGTGTTGGCGTTCTAACCTCTGGTGGATTTGTGAGGACTATGGTTAACTGCTCCTCAGATCTCTGCAGGGTAAATCCAGACAGCTAGCTAGACTATCTGTCCAATCTGAGTTTTCTGTTGCACGACTAAAACTACTTTTGAACGTCCACATGTTCCACCAAAACAAGTTCCTTCCTGAGGCTATTTAGCAGAGGCACCGTGGCTCCGTCTGGAGCTTAGCGCCACCCATGACGATTGTGATTGGTTTAAAGAAATGCCAATAAACCAGAGCACGTTTTTCTTCCATCCAGGAATGCTGTGTGGACTAGCCAGACCTTCCTCTGCAGCTCTGTGTGCACGTTCTAAAGTAGTTTTAGTCGTGCAACAGAAAACTCAGATTGGACAGATAGTCTAGCTAGCTGTCTGGATTTACCCTGCAGAGATCTGAGGAGTTAACCATAGTCCTCACAAATCCACCAGAGGTTAGAACGCCAACACAGACAAAGAGGAAGGTGACGGACATCCGGCCGAACGAAAGAGATCCGGCCGAAATGAAAGACATCCGGCGAAATCTCCGGCGGCATCTGAACAATCCCGGGAATGAAAGGTTGTGGATACAGACTATGGAAAATATGCCACCTAAATGGTTAGAAAATACAAGAAAAAAAGTGAATGTAGGTTATGGGCGATGTTTTAATCCCTGTACCAAAGCTTCAGTTGTCACAGCCCACCTTAATGTCAGAGGTGCAGCAGTGTGCCCACAACCAGTGATTCACTCATTGTAGCTATATGGAGCAGGAGGACACACATTCTGATGGATGACAATACAGTCCCTGGCCTGCCGTACAAGTAATGGATCAAATTAATGTTGGCTGGATGAAAGGTCACATAGCACACATTCTTGGTTGTTATTTTGAAAGGAAAATAGACTACACATGGTCTTGTCCCTAATGTCTATCAGCGGCCTTTCTAACCCCTACATGCCCACAATACTTCACCTGTCAGCTTGATCCATGTGATTTGTCAGAGAGCTGTTGTTAGTCATCAAAGATGCAGCCTAATGGAACACATTGATAACACTCAATCATGGGTCTGGGCGGTGCTGTACAGTATGCTATACGCACTGTAAAGACATTTGAAGCTTATTTGTGATTCCATACTATGTAGATCAAATTTACTTCACTTAACCTGTCTGATAATAGGACCTTCAGAGTATGCCACACAAACAGCTCATGCTGTGTTCTGGTCTCTAGCAGTGCTTTGAGCTAACTGCTAACATCAGCATACTGACGTGCTCACAATTAAAATAACGTGCTGATGTTTAGCAGCTCACATCTGTGGCAATGCTTTTCTGTGTGATTGCCCCCTTAATTGTTTTCAGCATCGCATGAACTTAAATTTATCAAAATACCTCGGTGAGTGGTAAAACGTAAGCACTATCATTTCCCAGCAATCCATACTCATCTGTTGCATGGGGTTATAGAGTATAAGTAGCCTATTATGGTATATTAAGCAACTTTTGCCCACAAAAACACTGAAAGATGTTGCAAGTTTTCAGCACTAATAATAAAATGAAACGTAATTATTCCTACAATATCTGGGCAATACATTACAGTATGGTTCAGGCATGGTAAAAATGCATTAGGTCTAATTAACTATATTTCATATTAACATTGACTCAAATGACTGGGTGAAATGGTAAAGTTGTTACTCATATGGACAAACCCACTGTGGATGAACTCACTTACACTACCTGTCCAGCAAACAGATAAAGGTAGCGCCTAGCTGGTGAACATAGTGAAACATTTAGGAGCTAAAAGCAGAGTGAGTATTGGACTTGGAATATGGCTGATGAATGTTCTGTAGCTCCATATTTTGCAGGATGTGCAAACAAGCAACTGTTTATAACTAGCAAGTGAATGAGGTGATAAGATATCAGATGTTGTGTTTACAGTCACCAGTGGCCAAAAAAAATCAGTTCATTATACAGGTATAAGGTTCAGCAACAAGTTGTGTGTGTTACTTCCACACACTTAACTTCTGTTACTCTGCATCAATGTCACACTACTTCCTGTGACATTGACTTCAGATACAGTATTAGGGGACCACTAAGGTCTATATAAAAGAGACTTCAGATACAGTATTAGGGGACCACTAAGGCCTATATAAAAGAGACTTCAGATACAGTATTAGGGGACCTCTAAGGCCTATATAAAAGAGACTTCAGATACAGTATTAGGGGACCACTAAGGCCTATATAAAAGAGACTTCAGATACAGTATTAGGGGACCACTAAGGTCTATATAAAAGAGTCTTCAGATACAGTATTAGGGGACCACTAAGGTCTATATAAAAGAGTCTTCAGATACAGTATTAGGGGACCACTAAGGCCTATATAAAAGAGACTTCAGATACAGTATTAGGGGACCACTAAGGCCTATATAAAAGAGACTTCAGATACAGTATTAGGGACCACTAAGGCCTATATAAAAGAGACTTCAGATACAGTATTAGGGGACCACTAAGGTCTATATAAAAGAGTCTTCAGATACAGTATTAGGGGACCACTAAGGTATATATAAAAGAGACTTCAGATACAGTATTAGGGGACCACTAAGGCCTATATAAAAGAGACTTCAGATACAGTATTAGGGGACCACTAAGGCCTATATAAAAGAGACTTCAGATACAGTATTAGGGACCACTAAGGCCTATATAAAAGAGACTTCAGATACAGTATTAGGGGACCACTAAGGCCTATATAAAAGAGACTTCAGATACAGTATTAGGGACCACTAAGGCCTATATAAAAGAGACTTCAGATACAGTATTAGGGGACCACTAAGGCCTATATAAAAGAGACTTCAGATACAGTATTAGGGGACCACTAAGGTCTATATAAAAGAGACTTCAGATACAGTATTAGGGGATTATGTTTATATTATGTTTGTTTTTTCCCCAAATAGGCTGATTTAAATGTGCTAAAAATATGTTGGAATCATGTTGAGACACTTTAGTTTTTAAATTTTTTTTACAATAATTGTGTGGCCCCCCTGCAGTAACTCTGAGGACCCCCTACGGTCTCTGGAATACAGCGTGCCTGTTAGAGATTTTCATTTTATGAGCCACAGACAGTATATTGTCTGTGGCTGCAATACAGTTAACATCAGTGTTTCTTTAAAGAATGTATTTGATCTCCTTCCTATGCAATCATCTGAGCATTCCACAGAAGACGTATTAATGTGGCATTCGAGCCATTGAGGGACCTTGACATTCAGCCTTTCAAACCGCATTGCCTCCGAGTCACCGTAAAGATTGGGTAGCTTCTGTCCTCTGGCCTGGGGCTTCCCCTGCTGTTACTAAGTGGGATGGAAAACTCAGAGTCATGCACTTTCTACTCATATTAATGACCAACAGCATTCTGTTACTATGATAACAGAGGATTGGATGATACGCAGCGTGTATGTCAAAGCAGCAGAGAGACGGCTGAGTATCAACACAGGAAAGGCCTGTAGAAGTTTTACGAGGATATAAGAAATGAAACATTTGATACCAATTTATTTTTATGTAAAACAAACACATACAGATGACCAGGAGACTTCTGTCAGATGCTGTATATAGATCTTTTTCTATGCACAAACGAAAGGTTTTTGTCTAGTTCGAAGCAAAAGTTAGTCCACAACTTTACACTGAGAGGAACTTGGCACAGTTTTAATTTCTAAAAAACCATCAATTTAGATTTTCCACTAAAGCTTTAATCCAATTCATATCCTCCAAATATAGGACCATAAAATGACAAATGTGAAGATTGCCATTTTCTGACATTTCTTTCATTGGGATCTCACTATTCAAATAAGTCAATGATTAGTTTTAATAAGCCTTGCCTAATATGACTGTTTGAGGATACACTTCAACTTACTTTCTGGGATCATTATGTCTTTCAAAAATTCTGGATACATATGCACACAATATTACTGAAAGTATTTGAAAGGGTTAGGATACTCTGACTAATGTGTTTTAGAATTAGACTTTATTGACTCCTGACACTTTCTGATAGTTAGGGTAAAAGTCATTTCAAAATAACTTCTTCAGTCACTCTATTTTTTTTCCTTCTGTGCAAAAATGACATTAATCTATATTATAGGTGAAGCTCTGAAAACACCTCATATAATTTATAAGAGACTTACTGTGTAATTGGCAACTCATACCCCCTTACTGAAGCCTGACTGACTGGCTGGCTGTGTGCAGGTCACTGATGTTACGTTACGATTCCACTTGTCTCACTGCCATTTAGCAACTTTCAACTCATATTCCCTGCAGATTTTAATGCGGTGTGTTTACTGCACGAGTCTCCACAATCACCAGAACAGCTGCTGTCGGATCAGCAAGTTGATTTAGAAAAAGCTCCTCGCTGACTGTTTTAGAGTTTGCAAAGGCTCTCTCTTTCACCGAGGGTTTGTTTGATGCAATAACACAATGTCAGTGGGGGAGTATTCAGATCCTTTACCTAAGTAAAAGTACTAATACCACATTGTAAAAATACCTTGTTTCCAAGTAAAAGGCCTGCATTGAAAATGTTCCTTCAGTAAAAGTGTGTAAGTACCATCAGGAGAATGTAGTTAAAGTATTAAAACATTGTAGTGTGTGTAAAGGATCCAACCAGTTGTGTGTTTAATGGTCTGATCATCTCAGCTGGACTTGTAGCCGTTATATTGTTGGCTAGTTTACTTTAGAATAAAACATCAGATTTTATAAACTACATGTGTTTTGTGTGCAGTAATCTTAATGTGTAAAGTAACTAGTAACTAAAGCTAACTTTTTTTTTAACAACATGGATCTTACTTTAATAGTTTTGGCCATCATTCTTACTGAACTCAGCAGTTATAGTGGAGATGTGGGAAACAGCCACGTACCTACAGCCAGGAAAACTACTGAACTTTTAGATTTATGTTTTATGTATTTCTTAATTTCCTTGGTCAAAATATTTTAACTTTAAAGCCACTGAGTCTACAAAATATCTGTAAATCAGCCTTTTAAAAAATTGCACCATATGTAACTTTAGATTAAAAAAACTATAAACTCTAGGCTACTTTATATATTCATCCAGGTTCTCCCCCCCATTTTAGAAATGTGCCGTGTTCCCAGATCTCAGCAGATAGTACAATGTTATCAGAACTGATATAAATGTTGGACAAAACTACTAAAATAAGACCCAAGTTGTGGTAAGTAATTCTTCTTTAAATTGTAATCCCAAAATAAAAATCATTATTTAGTATTAGTATATATTTTTTTTAAATACAGTTGAAGCGACTCAATAAAAACGTTATAGGCCCTGAAACCCCATTTTATTAATGAGCGTCCTACTATGAGTGTTGTGGTTATTTCACATATATCTGTGCTCTTCTCACTGGTTTGAGTTGGGCGTGGCTCAGTTTGACAAAGATGATGTCACATACTTCTGACCAAAACACACCTACACAGTCCTGATGAAGCCGAGTATCTGAGTATTTCATAAATAATACCTAAAGGTGTTCTTTCTCCAAAAAATAAATGAGACTGTTCTATATTTAGTAGAGGTGGGAATCACCAGAGGCCTCACGATATGATACCATCACGATACTTATGTCACGATACCATATTATTGCGATTTTAAACATATTGCAATATTTTGCGATATATTGTAATTTATTACCTTTTTCCCAATTTCAAATGATGTCCCTAAAAGGAAACTTTGTCAACATCTGTTTTATCTATGAAGATACATTTGTCTGTTCACTTCAATTGTACTGAAAAATGGTATTGTTAAGCAGACAAACAGACCAACACATATATAATAATAGATCCATACTTGGCATCTGTGTATCGATACAGTATTGCCACGGAAAATATCATGATACTATGCTGGATCGATTTCTTTTCCCACCCCTAATATTTAGTCATGCACATTTCATGTTTTTAAGAAAAACAGGATTCAAAGACTGTACACTGAACTCATGTTTCAATTTCAATTCAATTTAAAGAGCTTTATTGGCATGAGAAGACATTGCTCATATTCCAAAAGTAGATAACATACAATTAAAGGAAATTAACAATGACTGGCACAACAAACTATAACATTACCAACTTAAACATAAAGTGATAAAGGCACGAGGAGTACAATGGTACAGATGTTTCTCCTTTTGTCTTCCCTAGGTATGGTTCAAGAACCGCCGTGCTAAGTGGAGAAAGCGTGAGAGGAACCAGCAGGCAGAGTTATGCAAAAATGGCTTTGGTGCCCAGTTCAATGGACTCATGCAGCCCTACGACGACATGTACACTGGCTACTCCTACAACAACTGGGCTACCAAGAGCCTAGCGAGCAGCCCGCTCTCTGCCAAGAGCTTCCCATTCTTTAACTCAATGAATGTAAGCCCCCTATCCTCCCAGCCCATGTTCTCCCCCCCCAGCTCCATCCCCTCCATGAACATGGCCTCTGGCATGGTGCCCTCAGCGGTGGCCGGGGTTCCCACTACGGGGCTCAACAACCTGGGCAACCTCAACAACCTCAACAACCCCACGGCGCTCAACTCGGTAGCGGTGAGTGCGGCCACGTGCCCCTACGCCACCACAGCCAGTCCCTACATGTACAGAGACACCTGCAACTCCAGCCTGGCCAGCCTGCGGCTCAAAGCCAAGCAGCACACCAACTTTGCTTATCCGGCAGTGCAGAATCCCGTGTCCAACCTGAGCCCCTGCCAGTATGCTGTGGACCGGCCGGTATGAAGAAAAAGCTCCGACGGCGCCCCCTGACCCAACTGACCAGCTGTAAGTCGACCCCCCCCCCCTCCCTCCCTCCCCTCCCCCTCCCACACTTCACATCTCTTCAGTTCCATCTGTAAACTCCCAGATGTGCTGCAGACTGGCAGATTGTGTTGTGATGGTACACAATAAGAATAATCTTCGAAACTGACACAGCAAATAGACGTGCCCGGATGGACCACCGCGCTTCAAAAGGAATTCTTTCCAGTTTGTGAGACTTTGTCGCTGAACTGACCAACCGCATCAAAGGATTTCTAAAGATTATGTCCATTATCACTTTGTTTCCTTCTTTTGAACTGCATGATTCGAGTAAACGTAGAAACCAAGAGTAAATAAAACACGGATGCATTCAACTGGACTGGTGGTCAACATCTTGGCCCAAAAAACATCAAATGCGATCTTTGCAACTGTCGCAGGAAAAGAGACCTGTGTTTGCAATGCGGGACAAATGGAGGATGTATATAATGGACTTTGTTTGTTTTGTATGTGACAAAAAAATATATGAAAACGTACTTTAAAGATGAGAAAAGCATGTTCTTCAAAAGCAAAGGCCCTAGGTTTATGTACTATGAGCTCATCCTTTAGGAACTCTAAACTTTGTTGTGAATTCTTCTTCCCTTTGGAAGGCCATAGGTCAAAGGTCAGCTTGGATGGGCAAGAGGAGGGCAGTCCTGGAAAGTGAACACAACCTCAAGCGGTTAAACACAACAACAACAATTTACTTACACATACCAGAATATCAGATTTTTCAAGTAAAACTCTAAAAAGCCATTGAGTATATAGATTTGTGTGGTGTTATACAAAGGGAGTCCATGACTGTAAAAAAAAAAAATGTATGTAAGAGTGCAGTTGTCATAACAAAAAAAAAAACAAGCTTTTTTTTTTCCTGGTGTAGCCTGCTTTGTCTCATTAAAGAACCAATTAAAGGATCCGTTTTTATGAACTACAAAATGGACTTTGCCATTGAACGGAACAGAACATGTCCTTTCATATCTCTAATCTACAGCCTATGGCATTAGTTGAGTGACACAGGCCAAAACACAATGTTCCCACAACAATGAGCACAACGCCATGGAAACCCCGACTCACTTCCATGGCAACCCTTATGCAACGGCTGGAGGTAGAAAGGGGGGGGCAATAGCAATGTTCCTGAAGGCTGCTCACTGATATGTTTGACCTACACTCGGAGCGGTAACAGCAGGCTATCCAGTAACACAGCAGGAATCCACAGAGGCCGAGGCTGAACCAGGGCCAGGATTACACGCGGGCCTCAAGGAGCCACAGACCCATCAGCCCCTGCAACTGTTTATTGCTCTGACATTTCCACCGCTGTTGTCTTTTCTTTACGGCGATTTAAAAAGGTAAATCTTTTACATTTGAACCCTCGTGTTGTCTTCCCGTCAACCATGAACTTCCGGGTCAAAATTGAATTTTTGGCGCTTTTTCCCGATGCCTTTGGCGCTTTTCACTTACAGTATTTCAACGCTTTTTTTTTTTTTTATTCATGGTACTGTAAATAAACCTAATTTACATGACATTATACCTATTTTTTTAGTCAAAACAAGGCAGAAATTATAGATTATTTTGACTAATAGTTAAGATCAGAGGATGTTGAGTGGATCACAGACTGGTTTAGGTCAAAGTTTTGAAACCATTTAAACATTTTTTTTCCAATGCTATACAACTGAATAAAACACCCAAAATGCAATGAAAGTCATCATTAAATTTTTTTTTTTTAAGATTCTTTTTTGGGCATTTTAGGCCTTTAATAGACAGGACAGCTGTAGACATGAAAGGGGAGGGGGTGGGAGACGGAGTCAAACCCGCGTCGAGGAGTAAACCTCTATAGACGGGCGCCCGCTCTACCAACTGACCCAGAAGTCATCATTCATTTTAACTGTGAAGAATGTTGTAAGGGTTACATACAACACACATGCATGTATCCATGTTATTTTTGGACAATCTGGTAGTGATGGCCAAATGAAGCTTCGTGAAGCTTTGTCTTTATTTTCTGAGCCCACTAGATGGCGCTTTTGTTAAACAAAGGGTTGAAAGCCCACTGAGCTGCCATTCCTTGAGTGTTTTTCTTCAAGCCGAGAGCGCTATCTAATAGGCTCAGAAAATAAAGAAAATGCTTCACAAAGCTTCATTTGGCCATCACTAAAATTTCACGTATTTATGATATAAAAAACTTTGAAAACGGGTCAAACCTGACCCGAGGACAACACGAGGGTTAAATCACAAGGCTTCTCTTAAACATCGTGTTATGAGGGTGGACATGTCTCAACACTCAAGACCTGCTGCTACTGCCACACAAAATACTACTACTGCTGCTTATACTAGTATAACTACTGCTCATAGAATATATTTTATTATTATTATTATTATTAACTGTTATTAAAGTGCTCTTATAATCTAAGTGACACATATTAAAAACGTCAGTGTTTTAAAGAGGACATGGAAAGACAAACTAAAACATTCAAAAGTAAGTTTAAAATGTGTTTTGGCATATCAAAAGACACAATTGAAAAACAAACAATAGATTGGCTATTAATATTTATTTTGTAACCTGGAAAGTCAAGGTCCACTTACTAGCTCCAAATTAAATTGTTAGGACCAAAACATGTTATTGTATGAACTATTATTGGAAATAAAACCCAAAACGCTGTGATTTGGAGCTTCCATCTACTGATTGAATTTACAGAAATAGAAGTTCCAGCTACGTTATCTGCATGGAACATAACATAATACACTTATGATTAATACACACATCTATTTCGCAGAGCTTTCAGCTACATTTCACAGTCTTTATCGGCGAATGGAGTTTGCTCTGCCAAAGTAAGTACGAGGATCTTGAGTTCAGATTGGTTTGGTTGTATAGTGAAAAGGCACATTACAAAATAAGATAATATAGCATTATAATGAACATGTAGAAATTAAACAGACAATTTTTTTCCTATATTACTTCATAATTACACAGTTCTCTCAGGAGACCTTTTTAGAAATGATTATTACATTTTAGGCCGTAAAATAAAGAGTGACCCAACATGAAACTAAATGCTGTCTCAAAGCCCTCTCCATCCTGGTTCTGATTGAGAAATACATAACCCTATAGGACCAACCCTTGGTCTAGAAATACTGAAATCAGCTTCTTCTTTTTTTTTAAAGTTAAGTTCTAACTTCATAATGTAGACTTCCTCAAGGCTGCCAACACCTACACATTCCCAGGTTTCCTGTGTCCTCTGTGGCAGCAATACTCTGCTGACATGCTATCAAATAATAATAATAATAATAATAATAATAATAATAATAATAATACATGCCTTTCTCGACACTTAAGGACACCTAACATGTACAAATAATAAAAAATAAAAACAGATGCACAACAAAGCCCAGAGCGACTAAACCTCAGAGCACAGTCAGAGTCAGAGTGACCTGACACAAATCTGCTGCTAATGATACAGCAGGGCTAGAATGTAACTAAGTACATTTACTCCAGTACTGTACTTCAGTCCAAATGTTGAGGTACTTGTACTTTACTTGAGTCTTTTCTTTTCATGCCACTTTCTACTTCTACTCTGCTACATTTCAAAGAGAAATATTGGACTTTTTACTCCACTACATTCATCTGTTACAGCTTTAGTTACTAGTTACTTTACACATTAAGATTCCCGCACGCAAAACACATGTAGTTGATAAAATCTGATGTTTTATTCTAAAGTAAACTAGCCAACAATATAACGGCTACAAGTCCAGCTGAGATGATCAGACCATTAAACACACAACTGGTTGGATCCTTTACACTTTCTACAATGGGAGGAGAGTTCTGCATTGAGTACTTGCTGATAGTTACATACTGTTACTTAAGTAACATTTTTAATGCAGGACTTTTACTTGTAAGAGAGTATTTTTACAGTGTGGTATTAATACTTTTACTTCAGTAAAGGATCTGAATACTCCCCCACTGACATTGTGTTTTTGCATCAAACAAACCCTCGGTGAAAGAGAGAGCCTTTGCAAACTCTAAAACAGTCAGCGAGGAGCTTTTTCTAAATCAACTTGCTGATCCGACAGCAGCTATTCTCCTGGTGGACCAGACACAAACCTATTTTGTGAAGTGAGGTGAAGCGGTCAGAGTATGTGCTCTTCACTGCCATGCCACACTAAAGAATCAATATTCCACTGGAGGAGAGCCGTGTGCCGGTCCCTGATGTTTACTCAGGGCAGAACTGAGTCAGGCAGCCAGCGAGGAGAGAGCCCAGGCCGTGGTCTGGAAAAAAAATACAGAGGCAGAGAAGTTCTAACGATTACCTCAGAGAATAGAGAGAGGAGAACAGACAGAACAACACGAGGAGGAATTCAAAGGTGGAAATATTTGAAGGAACTTCCATGCTTCTATAGGACCAGGTCCTCATATTTTAGGAATTAGTGTTGTCGACTTCATTTTTTCTTTTCTTGTTTTTTCTTTACACAATCTGAATGCAAACACCTCCCAGGAATATGTTCAATATTGGATGATATGGAGTATTGTACATATGGCATGTACATGTGTGCAATTTGTTTCTGTGCCCAAACTGAAAAAATATATGCAAACAGGAAAATGCACACGTAGAAATACAAAGACACTCCAACATACATATAGGCCTATACTCTGAAAGCTATAAGCTAAAGTGAGGTACTAATCAGTTTTAAGGGTGCTTACAATATCCAACATCATACGTGAGCCATCAAGCCTAAATAAATCTATACATCCTCTCTGTAAAATTACATACTACTTACAAGTCTATAAAATGGCCAAATTATGGACATGTCCAACCACTTGGGTATGCAAATAATTGTAAACCTTCAGGCTACAGTATGTGCATTCCAAATGTCTAATTGTTTACAGCATTAACAGTATGATTTTGGGAATGGATATACAGTAGGTCAAATTCCAAAAATGGTGTGCCATATTTGCATGATATACAAGGGTGTAACTTTAAGCTCAACATTGGAGGGGTTGAGATCGCCACTGTTGAGCAAAAATTAAGTTTTCACTTCATTTTCTGCATTCTGTAATTTATAGTGCAAATGTCTTTATTTAAATAATAATAGGATTTTGGGGTGGGTTGCACTTGCCAGTTTTTATTATTGGGGGGGGTTCAGGTAATTTAGATACCGCAATATTTATAAATGATTTATATTGTCTATTACAGACCTTCAGTTAAAACTAAACTGTAAGAGCTAAAATACTACATTTATTATATTTTAATATTCAGCCCAGTGGCCTATATGTATCTGTAAACCAGTATAGTTAGTCCAACACTAATTTACAGAAGTTTGAATAGATTTTCTCAGGACTAGCATTCTTCTTTCTTTTTTTTATTGTCATCAACAAATCTCTTAAAAAAAGACCAAAATCAACAATGTGCGTGTACAAATACATTGTTTCATAAAAAGGGCTCAGTAATCACTGTGGTTTTCATCAAATATTCCTGAAACCGGATGATATAGTGCATTTGTTGGGGACTCATACTGTAGTGAGTATTTCTGGGAGTAGGACAGTGTAGCTCCCCCTTAAATTAAATAGTATAGTTGTTGGTTTGTTTGGACAGAGCCAGGCTAGCTGTTTCCCTCTGCTTCCAGTCTCTATGCTAAGCTAAGCTAACCATGTCCTGAGTGCAGCTCCGTACTTAACACACAGACATGAGATTGATAGCTATCTGTACATCTCATTCTTAGAAAACAAAGTGAACAAGCGTATATGTTTAGTAGCAAAATTACAAAACTGTCTACTGAAGATAGAGGTGGTAGTCCTGAATATGCAACACATTCTCACGAACGGGTCCGTATGATATCGTACGAAAATGTATGCACACCACAACGTATGATATGGTCACGTGACGCCGGCTGGCTACGAGCTCCATGACGCTGAGCGGTAGGTGATAGTTGTTTAAGCAGCTACAGAGCTTCGTGATGCCAGCTACAGACCTCCGTTGTATCAGCAGTAGTTGGTGGTTCAGTTACCTGAAAATAGGTGACTTGGAGCCGGGTACAGAGCATCGCGAGCTGACGGTCGTTTTGGCGGACATTACGGTTAAATTTAGTCCACAAAATATGAGCGTTTTGCCACGATGAAAATTAATATTAGGCACCAAAACGACTAGTTAAGTTTAGGAAAAAGATGGTGGTTTGGATTAAAACACTCCTAAGGAACACACATTTCCTGGGTGAAAGGCTTTGGTTTTCCCCAGGAAGCGAACTCCACTCTGGCTTGAAAGCCCCCCCCCCCATAAACGTATAGTTAACCCTTGCATTGTCTTCCGGGTCCCGGTGACCCGAAGGACAACACAAGGGTTAATGTAGTGAATACAGCAAAAAAAAAACGTGGAATGCTTATGAATTACAGTGCTTAACTTTTCGTAGCTTTTTGACAACCGACTGGAATATGAAACACACTATGCAGATCATGTACTGACTCATGTATTTTAATGCACCAACAATTCTGCGAAAAAAATTTTTTTTCATGTCTTACCCAGCAACATCAAATCAGCATTAAACATAAAGGTGATGGCCCATATTTTGTACTTACATCAAGCCACAAAAACAAAATCATGGTGCAGTGGCAAAGCAGCTTTGATCAGCCATTTGGAAGCACATACAGTTTTAATCTCTGCCGGTAAAATAATCGCATGGATGATGAAGTGATTTAACTCAAAAATTATGCATGATTGTCCTTGTTAAATCTAATATGTAAATTCTGATGATGTGTGTATTATTCAGAACTGTTTTCACCCACAAGGGGTCAGTTCAGTGGCTCATTTCTGCTGACCTCTGCCAGAAATCTGATAGTTGCATAAAGCACGTGGTTATAATTTGAGGAAGTATTTGCATTTCATTATTCCTCATTGATATGGCAGATTATTGTTTCAGAGGAGACGCACTAAAAGAAAGCGAGGAATGTGATAAATATAATAAGGACTCAAGCAGAAAACACCTTCATGGTAATTACTGTTGAAAATACAGAGTGACGGAGTAATCCAGCAGACTCTTCTTACTGTTTGTTCCAGGTAGAGGATTAGGAAAAAAATTTAACTGGCTGATACACGCTTTTCAAAGTTATTAACTAAACAAAGTGACTTTTTGGTAATACTTTTTATGAGCTGTTTGCTCAACCTATTTAAGGTGGGATAAATCTCGGGAGTTTATTGCGAGCACTGATTTAGGAAGAAGTTCCATAGATGTGAAGATGAGATGAACCAATGAATCTTTTTGCCACATGAATGTTTATTACAGCTGTTTTCATCAACGCATTCTCATGAATGGGTGCGTATGATATCGTACGAAAATGTATGCAGACCAAAACGTATGATATCGTACGAAACCAGGAAACCGTCAGCTGGTCACGTGATGCTGGCTGGTCAGGTGACGCTGGCTACAGTGGCTGGCTACGAGCTCCATGACGCCAAGCAGCAGTTGCTAGTTGTTTAGGCCGCTAGAGAGCTTCCTGCCACCGGCTACAGTCCTCCGTCACAGCTCGGTTGTATCAGCGGCAGTTAGTAGATGTGTTTAGCCGCTACAGAGCTCTGCGACGCCGGCGCTCCGCATGGTGCTCCGCATGGTGCCCCGCATGGTGCTCCGCATGGTGCTCCGTCGTATCAGCGGTAGTTGATGGTCCAGTTACCCGATAATAGGTGGCTTTGAGCCAGGTACAGAGCACCGTTGAGCCAGTCATTTTGGCGGACATTATGGTTTAGTTTAGGCAACAAAAAGTGAGCGTTATGCAGCAACGAAAGTTACGTTTAGGCACCAAAACGATTAATTAAGTTTAGGAAAAAGATTGTGGTTTTGATTAAAACACTCCCAAGGAACACTTGAAGAAACACATTTCCTGTGTGAAAGTCCTTCCTCTTCATTGTTGGCGTTCTAACCTCTGGTGGATTTGTGAGGACTATGGTTAACTGCTCCTCAGATCTCTGCAGGGTAAATCCAGACAGCTAGCTAGACTATCTGTCCAATCTGAGTTTTCTCTCGCACGACTAAAACTACTTTTGAACTTACACATGTTCCACCAAAACAAGTTCCTTCCTGAGGCTGCACGGTATTGAGTCACCGTGGCTCTGTCCGGTGCTTAGCTCCGCCCAAGACGATTATGATTGGTTTAAAGAAATGCCAATAAACCAGAGCACTTTTTTCTCCCATACAGGACTGCTGTGTGGACTAGCCAGACCTTCCTCTGCACTACTGTGGAGGAAGGTCTGGTAATGCGAGACTAAGGTGTGTGTGACGACACTTTCATAACTTGTGTGAGAGGCTGTTGCACTTGAAGAGAGTTCCTTTATCATGGCGATGGTTTGCCCCACCCACTATACACATTTACACATACTGTACACTGGCTACACTGGAAGCTCCAAAATATTGGCCGTTAACCCCAGAGGCAAAATGACTGATAGCCGATGGGTTTCATGATTGATCCATCCCAAACTCAACCCTTTATGGCAGCATCAAACTACTTTTGCTCCTGACAGACAAAAGTCACAAATCACATGGCCACAAGAGGTCTTGTAACATGTTATATTTTTTACATTTTGACATAAGGCTAATATGATTTTCATTGGGAGGACAGTCTGGTAACCAGCGGATAATATGCGCTGTTCATGGGAGCTGGAGGTTTTTTGAATGCTATGAAATTTTACTTTATTAAGGCCATAAAGGGTTCCAATTCTAATAGAAATCCCTGTAGCAGATTGTTTAAAAAAACTCAATGACAGATTGCATAGAATAAACAGAAGTTAGTGGTGCTTCCCTGTATTGGTCCCGTATATCAGCTAGCCAGTAGATCAGTAACTGTATTTACACAATGCCCGTCAACTCACAGCAGGTGTCAGCAGCTACACAATGAACCCTTCCCTGCAGCTAACAGCCAGAGGTGGCACACCTGTACGGGACAGAAGGAACACACCTTGTTTGGGGTTTGATCCAGAACAAAGCATTCTTTTTTTATCAGCAACAGAAGATATGCGGTCAACAACAACAAAAGTCGACTGGTAATTTATGAGATCTAATAATTTTGGACCGAGGCATCTGAGTAGTACTTTAGCTATTGTCTGTAAATAATTTGTTCCAAATGTCCAAAATCTGACCATGTTCATGTTTTCAAAGAATACAAGTGCAGGTTCTGCTGCTAGCACTACTAATACTACTTTCATTGCAGCTGCAAGTGTTAAATTACATCCGCACATAAATTACAATTCAACAGTGATGTGTCCTCTCAGAAACTGTCCCTGTTATGCTGGATAAACGTTAGACCTCACTGTGAACAGTTAGCATAGGAACCACACACACACAGGGGACACATCAATATTTTTGCATTTGTCCCCTTTACCAATGAAAAAATTAAAGTAGCAGAGAGGATTGTTATTTTGAAGAACAGCTGAAAATATGACTTAAACAATGCTTTTTGTAAGGTAGGTGGCAGTATGCAACCTAAAAGCAATGGTTTCAATCTGCAATAAAATAAACCAAAAGGTAGAGTATTAGGCCCACTGTTAGAAAAAAACTATATGCTGGCATTTCAAGAATTAACCCTTGTGTGGTGTTCATATTTTTGTTACACAGCCAATGTTCACGGGTCTGGTGGACCCACCACATTATTAGGCTTTTAAATCAATACAGCCATAACAATTTATGTAAAAATACTTAATAGATGTTTACTTTAGCTCAATTACCAATGATATATACATCATTTATGGTTCATATTTGCCATTTACCCCTGTGAGATTACATTTATGATCATATGATCATTTTCGTTTTTTTTGTGAGAAAACAAATGTTTGATCATTATTGGTGCTTATTTCTTAGAACTTAATCAGAACAGGTGAAAGTGCTTGAAATGTAACAATTTGGTAACTTTGTGTGGGAATAGAAGGTACAGAAAACATAGTTTCATAGCACCTACAATTATTACACTCAGGTCCAGTAGACCTGAACACCTCATATGTAATAGTTATGTGTAGGGGGGGGGGGTGTGCCATGTGCAGTCATTGAAAATAAGTTATTTTTTATGTTCTTCACAGAAAATGAGCCAAGGCCAGTGAGTTTGAGTAAGAATAAATAATAAATAGCATATTTTTTCTTTTAGCAAACATTGAAAATGGGTCCCACAGACCCGAACAACACACAAGGGTTAAGTCATAATATAAATAGAAATAAACTGATATTTCAAGAATATAGTAGTCATAATTGCATAATTGCTTGAAGTGGCTTTATATTATGACTTTATTCTCAAAATGCTAAGACTTGATTCTTGTAATAATAAAAATGTTGTTATTGTAATACTATGACTTTATTTTCAAAATGCTAAGACTTGATTCTTGTAATAATAAAAATGTTGTTATTGTAATACTATGACGTTATTCTCAAATTCTCAGCGAACAAAAATGTGTGGGATATGTTTTGAATGTGCAGAATGTTTTGCATCTTGTCCAGGGATTTATTGATTAATTACAATTAATTCATGTATTACTTACTTACTTACTTACTTCTCCAAACCAAAGACATAACAGAGGAGTGAAGAGTAAATGATGGCTACATTATGTTTGCTGACTCAGTAGAGATAACATCAATTGAGAAAAGTTGATCTCCAGGAGAATTACATTTTGAAAACAATACAGAATTTTCCTTCACATACATAAAGACATTTTCACATAAAAGATGCATACAAATTTATCAGGATGCAGGAAATGAGACGTTTGAAGCTCAAATGTTGTGAGTGAAACAGGACCTGGACTCTTTCAAAAGGTTGTTAAGCTCAGTGCTGTTTTAGGGATTTGGGGAAACATATGGTCCATATGCCAGGTGGCGGAAAACACACACACAGACACACACAGACACACACACACACACACACACACACACACACACACACACACACACACACACACACACACACACACACACACACACACACACACACACACACACACTCAGTAACCACACTGTTTATAGTGTGTAGTCCTACTTCTTTTCTCCTTTCCCCCCTTCCATGCCTACCTTTCCTTCTCTCCCCTCACCTTCTCATCTTTCTCCTCTCACTTTGTCTCCTTCCCCCTCCTTCTTGTGCCCTGAAGGCCCGGTTCAGCCTGTGGTCCTGCTCTTCCTCCAACTGTAATACATTAGGAGGATTAACATTCCTACAGTAAGCCGCTGCAGCGCAGACCCAACCTACCAAGCTTTTCTGTCCTCTTCCCTAGCCCCTCCAGCTTGTGCTGTCTTGCATGTAATTTCCCGTTTGCCTTAGAACTCCCATCTCATCCAAATAATGGACTCCAACATGCATGCCACGCACACACATTGTACTTCTATTTGTCTGTACTGCAGGTGTACAGGCAGACACACTGACTGGTTTCTATTTTTACATGTGGGAAACCAAAGAATTATTCTTTTCCATCTTATGAGCTAACTGCCCGATATGTAGGGCCATTTTAAACTTTTAAAATGTAACATGTTGTCATTGGTTCCTATTGAAGATGCAACTCTTTAAAAACACCCTAAATCTACACATGTGCACATACCTAAACGTCAGACTAGGTAGGTTGCCAACCACACATCAGCTTGGTAGAGAGGGAGGGGAACATGTTTTTAGTGCTGGGGGAAACTGGAGCACTGGGACAAAACCCACGCAGACATGGGGAGAACATGCAAACTCCACGCAGAAAGGCCCGGGACAACCAGGGTTCAAACCTGGTACCTTCTTGCTGTGAGGCCACAGTGCTAACCATTGGGCCACCATGGCTTAAAAGATCATGGATTAGCTTAAATGATACCTCCATGACGTAGTTACACACTAACGTAGTTATGTTGGTTAACTAAAAAAGTCAAATGCCTTGTGATTTCACACAGGACACAAACAGCGGTCCCTTGGGTGAAAGTCCTGTGTCCCATCCATCACTCTGCCCTCCTCCCTACGTGGACTTTGTCACTCTTTATTAGGGCTGTCAAACGATTACATTTTCTTAATCGCGATTAATCGTTGAATTTCTATAGTTAATCTATGTTAAATCATGTTTTATCACGATTAAAATTCTATTATTTTGCATTTCAGAACTGTTTTTAAGTACATATTAACAATGGAAAGCAATTCTTACCAGTGGATCTTGATTGGGAATAAAATGAATGCAAAGAAAAATGACTCCAAAATGACTTTATGAACTTGATTTTAAGATTTGTATTTGTTTATTATATATTTAATCTAGTCACACATTTGAATCTAGAGTCAATATTAGGGTTGGGTATTGTTTGGTTTGGATACCGGTGCTAAAGCGGTGCTACTTTTTAAGAAAGTTAAAAAAAAGAAGGGTACTAAACAGTTGGCGACATTAAAGAATGGCTTGTTTATTGCTAAGGCCATATCATCAAAATTAAATGTTTAATAATAGTGTAATCACTATAACAATAACTTATTTCACTAGTAAATAGCTGTTGAATGACAAAAACAACCACCAGATGGAAAAGGGCATTTAACAACAACTTTGAATGCACCATGAGGCTGTAAATTACCAGTTTCATTGAACGCACCGTCTGTGTTGTTTCTCCGACGGCAGCTGCAGATTGTTACATCCCGGTGTTGAATCCTCTACAGTAAAACACAGTCACACTTTACACCGTTTAGCGTTAGCTGTCAGCATTTTAACCCTGTTTAATCCAGCTACTAGCTAGCGGTAGGCTAACGTTAGCTGCTGTTGAGTATAGTGTTAACTAGCTAGCGGTAGGCTAGTGTTAGCTGCTGTTGAGTATAGTGTTAACTAGCTAGCGGTAGGCTAACGTTAGCTGCTGTTGAGTGTAGTGTGAACTAGCTAGCAGTAGGCTAACGTTAGCTGCTGTTGAGTATAGTGTTAACTAGCTAGCAGTAGGCTAATGTTAGCTGCTGTTGAGTATAGTGTTAACTAGCTAGCGGTAGGCTAACGTTAGCTGCTGTTGAGTATAGTGTTAACTAGCTAGCGGTAGGCTAACGTTAGCTGCTGTTGAGTATAGTGTTAACTAGCTAGCAGTAGGCTAATGTTAGCTGCTGTTGAGTATAGTGTTAACTAGCGTCATGTGTAATGATGTTTCTGTTGCCTGTAACGTCTGTTTCAGAGCATTCAGAGAGAAGTGCAAGCAGCGAAATCCGCGTTGCTATTCCTGCAGCAGCAGGATGTGTTAGGAGGAAGTACGGCAAAATATTATCCTGTTAGGCACGACGCAAAGCTGAGTGAAGTGAAAATAAATTAATGGTGGCATGCGATTAATACAATTAAAAAAAATTAACGCATTATGCTCGGCCCTTAATCACATTGCGATTAACGCGTTAATGCTGACAGCCCTACTCTTTATACTTTATCACCTGACTTTTCTTATTTGCTCTTGCCATAATTACTACGGCCACTACAGGTTTCTGCCTAACAACAAATGTAAATATTGTTTGCATAAGCTAATTACACAATCAACCCATACAGATGTTTTTTGGTGAGTATGGTCTGCCACAAATATGTCTTTTTTTTTTTTTTTAAGTCTCAGTTAAATTCTAAAACAGCTGGTATTTTTAGCATGGGGCAAACATTGCTTAAACAGGAGAGGAAAAAAAAAAGAGTTTTATTATCATTCAGTGGCGGATTAATAGAGGTGATTAATCACCTCATGGTGGTGGAGAGGTTTGTGTGTCCCTGTGAACCTGAGGGCTGTGTTGTCTGGAGCCTGGTGTTCGGTTCTGTTCTAGTCATAGATTGTCTATAACTAACATCATGTTCAAACATAAGGAAGCTCATAAGTGTACCTGGTACTCTCAGAGCACCCTAGGCCAAAGGTCAATGATCAATTTTGTGATCGTATCGCCTGATCTGAGGCTGCATGTTTTGGACACTGAATGGAAAAGAGGGACGGAGCTGTTAACTGATTTCCATCTGGTGGTGAGTTGGGTCAGCGGGTGGGGGAAGACTGTTGACAGACCTTCTAAGCCCAAACAGGTAGCGCAGGTGAACATGGAACGTCTGGATGAGGCCTCTGTCTGACAGATCTTCAACTCACACCACCGGCAGAGTTTTTCTGGCATCCCTGTGGAGGTTGGGGGCATTGAACCCGAGTGGGCAATGTTCAAAGCTTCTATTGCTGGAGCTGCGGCGGGGAGCTGTGATCTTAGGGTCTTAGGTGCCTCAAGGGGTGGTAAACTTTCGTCCGCCACCAAGGTGCTTCTGGAAAACCGCCTGCCACCTCAGGAAAGGAAAAAAAGTAAGGATGTGACGCTGCTGACCTCAACTGAGGAGGTAATTGAACAGTGGAAGGAGCACTTTGAAGTACTCCTGAACCCAACTAATACTTTCTTTATGGTAGAGGCAGAGCTGAAGGCTGATGGGAGATCGTTGTCGATTTCCCTGGTGGAAGTCACTGAGGTAGTCAAACAACTCCACAGTGGCAAAGCCCCGAGGATTGATGACAACCGTCAAGAAATGCTGAAAGCTTTGGGTGTGGAGGGGCTGTCTTGGATGACATGCCTCATGGAAGTCTGGGACAGTGCCTAAGGAGTGGCAGACCGGGGTGGTGGTTCCCCATTTAAAAAGGGGGACTGGAGAGTGTGTCCCATATTCAGGGGTATCACACTTCTTAGCCTCTAAAGTCTACTCCAAGGTGCTGGAAAGGAGGGTTTGGCCGATAGTCAAACCTCAGATTGAAGAGGAACAATGTGGATTCTGTCCTGGTCGTGGAACAAAGGACCAGCTCTTCACTCTCACGCTCTTCGCAAGGATCCTGATCCAATCTGGGACACACTGGGAGGTGCTGCGGGAGTATGGGATCCCATCTTGGGGCTATCCAATCTCTGTATGTCCAAAGCGAGAGCTGTGTCCAGGTTCTCGTTAGTAAGACGGACTTGTTCCTGGTGAGGGTTGGCCTCTGCCAGGGCTGCACTTTGTCACCAATCCTGATTGTGATATTCATGGACAGAATATTGAGGCATAGTCAAGGTGGGGAGGGCTTGGGGTTGTTTGAGCTGGGGATCTCATCGCTGCTTTTTGCAGATGATGTGGTCCTGATGACTCACTCACTGGATCGGTCCTTAGCTGAGTGTGAAGCGGCTGGGATGAGGATCAGCACCTCTAAATCTGAGACAATGGGAAACCACACCGTTGCGACAAAAGAGAGCTGAGCCAGAAGGCCATGCTTGCGATCTACCGGTCAATTTTCCTACCCTCACCTATGGTCATGAAGGCTGGTACATGACCGAAAGAACCAGATTCCGGGTACAAGCGGAAGCGTACAAGTTTTTTCAGGAGATTGACTGGTGTCTCCCTCAGAGATGCTCAGTGAGAAGCTCAGTCATCCGTTAGGAACTTGGAGTAGAGCCGCTGCTCCTTTGCATGGAAAGGAGACGGCTGAGGTGGTTCAGCATCTGGTAATGATGCCCCTTGGGCGCCTCCCTAGGGAGGTGTTCCAGGCACATCCAGCTGGGAGGAGGCCTTGGGGAAGACCCAGGACTAGGTGGAGAGATTATATCTTTTGTTGAAATGTCCATTTCATGTCACCTCAAGTCATAGTACAAATGCAAACTTGATTCAACATACTGAAGGAAAGGACCGAGCCACTATCATTACGTCCAGGATCACATGTATTCAATTATACATTGAAACGTCGCTATTAGATGATTTTGCAAACACCTTGATTACATTAACTGACTAATGTCTTTTTAATGTGGCAAACTTCCTGGACGTAAATTGTCCAAATTTTTTAGTTGTGGGGATACATCAAACAAAAATTAACCACTATTTTGGTGAGCATTTGTGGCAGCAGGACAGTGTACAATATGTGAGGTTGAGTCAAAATAAACTACAGTGTGTCTTTATGGTAATGATGGAACATGTCACCCAGTGCAACAGTTGGCTAACTGATGTGTTTTAATAGCAATAGGGCTCTACAGCACAGAGGAAGAACATACACCAGGCTGTGATACACACAACATATTTGTTAGTAGATACATTCACTGTTGGTTTGGGTTTGCACAAGGGATTTGTTGACAAGAAAAAAAGTAGAATATTGCTAGCCTTATGCTTTAATGTTAAATGACACTTTAACGCTATCTTTGTCATATTCACTAAATGTTATAAATCCTAGAAATGTTATGTGTTTGCATACATCATAGCATATTTTGATTTATGTGACCTTAAACAGTATGAAAGAGAACAAAAAAATAAACTTTTCTCACACACACACACACACACACACACAGACTCCCACCAGCTGTAGCTGCAGCTCTTGTCTAAAACCTATCCCAGACACCTCTAATTGGCCGGTATTTATCCAGGAGCCCAGGAGAGCAGAGTGCACGCAGGGCTGTTTTCACATGGGATTAACCCAGGTCCAAATCCCAACACACTTCACAGAGAAAACCTCAACACTCTTACTGCATCATCTGGCAAAGATTGGCCCCCACCGGCCTGTTTACCCAATCTGACCGCTCTGTTTCTGAGCTGCTGGTCTTCTTGCAGGGAATACACACATTATTCTAAAAACAAATGACATGAGCACCTTTAGCACAAATACCATGACAGCATGGAGCAACCTGCATTTTACATAGCATCACTTTGGTGTCCTAAAACAAAGACTCCTGAAAATGACACATACATATTTGAAGGTGAAAAACTGATTGGGATTTTTTTTTTATTCCTGAATGTCCCAAAAATCTGAAACTATTTTAAAAAAAAAAAAAAAATATATATATATATATAATAAAGAAAAATTAAATAAATAAATAAATATATACACACATATATATATATATATATATATATATATATATATATATATATATATATATATATTTATTTATTTATTTATTTATTTAATTTTTCTGCCCTCAGAAAACATATTCCTGTGTCTCATAGCTTAGAGACTGTTTCTATTTGGGGAGAGGGGTATTCGTGTACAGCTCATGGCATCATCACCCCCTTAAAATATGATGTCAGAAAAGACTCATGTTTTCTTTAACTCTCCTATTCTGCAAATGTCGATACATTTATTTAATTATTGTCCTTTAAGCATCTCTTTCAATTAAACACCACACTCAAAACTGTAGTGATTTGGACATCATTTTGTAAATTTTGTCATACTCAAAACACAGTTAGATTAGTTTGGAACATTAGTTGGAACATAGCTGTGGGAACTTTGGTTTATGAGGTAATAGTACCACCCACAACAACAGCATTGTGTAAGATACATACTGATCATTGCTTACTCAAAGAAATCATTTTAAACACGTGTGAACATAAAAAAAGCTAAATGTAACACTTTACAGTAATGTATTGTAAGTTTTACACATTTATTTTAATCGGTGTGCCATATTGAATGATTTTAATACATGATAAATCAGTCAGCATTCTTTAGTGGTGATGCTTTTAAAAGCACAATATGATATCACATACTGCATAGGTAGGCATCATGAAGCAAGACAAATGAAGTCAGCACTTTAAACAAGACATTGGTAGCAGGGATCTGCTTAAACAGAGGTTTCAGCATGGTTCAGTGATAAAACAGGAGCCACTGATACATTTACCAGCTCTTTAATGCCATCTATTGGACATATTCAAAATGTCCAAAAACTGAAGAGAAACAAATGACTGTTGTAATACATCCACACAGGAACACTTTACTTAAGTCCCCCTATTAGCATTCATAAGAACTATGACACCATGTAATATATGCTTTATTACACATTATAATATAGTTTCAAGCACTTATGAGTGTGTATATTTGTTAACTGTGAATCTCCCTGTGAACACCCATACTCTAAATAGCTTTCTAAACAGATAATGCATGACGATATAGTAAAACACAGGTGTCACAATATTAATAAATGCTTAAAAATGCACTTATATCTACTTATAATTCCATTATAGTGCGTTACAAAGCATTTAATAAATGTTTATGTGCTGCTTACACTGTAAAAAACCCTTCTCAAAATCTAGTTTGTGTCGCCCCCACTTTCAAATTCGTTTGATATTGTATTTATTATATTATTATTATTTAATTCTCTGTGATCTGCCCCTATTTTAAACAATAAAGAAAGTAAGACATTGTTTTCTTATACATAGTTTAGTACTATTTTTTTCTGGCATAATTTATCATTAATAATAATTTAATTTATAATTTATACTCTTTATTGATCGCCAATGGGGAAATTACAATTTACACTTTGTTGTTATTACACACTACACACAGGCCTGAAATACACACACACACACACACACACACACACACACATGCTCAGGTCCTTTTACATGCACTAATAGAGAGATGCCAGAGTGAGTGGGCTCCGGGAAAGTAGAAAGGCAGGAAATGAGATTCAAATAAAAAACAATGTTTGGCCACCAGACCTTCTGTTGTGTGCCCCCCCCACTTCTCAAACCAAAGTTACACCCTTGCCCAGACCCGTCATCATTACAAACTCATGCTGTGTCGACAAACACTGACCAAATATACTGTTCCTGTTCAAAACTTTTGCCATCATCTCCAGGCTTTTAAAGACGAGTAGGGAAACTGACCAACACATACATAATAATAGATCCATACTTGGCGTCTGTGTATTGATACAGTATTGCCACGGAAAATATCCCGATACTATGCTGCATGGATTTTTCAGCCCACCCCTAGTAATTAGAGGGGGAGTTATTGTCCAAACAGAAGTCTATGAAAACGTTTCTACATGTTGTAAATAGTTTGGTTGCTACACCCACACCTTTTCTCTTCTCTATATATGTGGTTACCTGTTAAATGATTAGTCAGTCAGATGTGTACTGTGTGGTTGTGTCTGTCTGAGTGGGGGGTGATGTATAGTTTTGGAGAGCTAGGGATTTTTTTTCTCTGCTCATTTTTTTTTTTTTCTGTTGATAGTATGAACAAATTATTTTAAAAAGAGTTAAAAAAATGTTATGGTGCTACACAATTCAGTCACTGTTTTCCATACCCACATGTAGTTACTATGTGTATTTATAAATTACCTCCCAAACATGAATGTTTCTTAGGTAAAATGTAGCTAAACTAATCTCCACCTGAGAAGGTGAATCAGATCTGAATGTACCGTCTGTATATCCAAACTCTGACACGTCTTTCCTTGTTTTCACAGTGCTGATATCAGCTGGTTCACTGCGAGGCCAACTGTGTGCTCTGTATACCTAAGCTGTGTTGATCACTAAGATTATTCCTGCAGACTTTGAATTCTGGACTGCACATGAAGGCATCAAGTAGGCACAAACGTTAACTATTAAATGACCTTTTCTTGACCTGTTAAATGTCTGTTTTTCACCTGTGTGTTTCCCACTCTTACGTGGGCAAAAAGGCATCTGGCTGGGGTATTTAAAGTATAGTGCAGAGTTGGTTCACTACCTTCTTGTCTGGCCTCAAGGTAAGGACACAACATGATCCTGTTTCCGTCTTTGTTTCACTTCTCCACAATCAGACATTCTCATGGGACTTTATGTTCACAGATGTCACACATTTGGAGTCTGCTCTACTTCCTTATTGGCACAGCATATGGTAAGTTGACTTTAGTTTCTGGATTCAGTTTTACTGAAATGGCAAAATAACTTTGTAGCAAATTTCCAGCCTAGAAAGCTTGAAAACATGATGAATCCTTTTGGACTTCCCGTTGCCGATGTGCAATGTTTGCAACCTTTATTTAAGGTTCACCTTACAATCTTCGTTCCCAGGATCTTTTCCTTCCGTCTGTTCCAAAGGTTAGAACTGAACTGGGGAAAAAGGCTGCTCCCTCTACATGGAACAAGTTACAGAAAACCATGAAACTTAACAAGCTGCTCTCATTGGTCGCTTCTAAGAGGATGTTGATTGACTTGGAGGAAGCCACATCTGGCTGTAGATGTTTTGCCTGATGTGTTTAGGATTGTGGTCGACTTTGGGGGGAATAATCAATACTGGCCAGTGCAACCCCCCTTAAATATCTTATCCTAATGAATGAAAAATACTAACCGTTTAAAAAAAACATCCTGGAACAGGTGTGATGATTTGACTATGCGGAAAGTTTTAAACAATACATAAATGAAGACATTAGCACCATACATTGACGCAGAAAAATTCACAATTTCAAAAAAAATGGGGGGGGGGGGGTTAGAATTTGTTCCCAATGATGAAACAAACTGCCACGCAAGATAGTTGGAGATCTCAACCCCCCCAATGTTGAACCCAAAGTTACGGCCTGTGGTTGCCTTGAGTCTTTTCCTGGTTAAATAAAAGGTAAAATAAAAAATGAAATAAAAGTTCAGCTAGAAAGCTTCAAAACTTAATTGAAATAATATTTTTTAACAGAGATATCAAAACTGGGAGAGTGATGGTGGTGTTCTCCATGTCCACAGCGGCTGAGGTCTGTTTTAATGAGCTGGGCTGCTTTAACGACCTGCCTCCCTGGGGGGGCACGGATCAGAGACCAGTCTCCGTACTGCCCTGGCATCCCGACCAGATCGGCACCCGCTTCCTCCTCTTCACCCAGAAGAACCGCTACTACCAGGCAAGAGAAGGCTTTATTTGAGTTGGCTTGGTTACAGATAACAAGGAGCTGTTGTGTGTCCACTGTGGGGATCAACTAAAACAGCCATCGTTAGTCTATATCCACGACATTCTACTTCCGGGATTGCTCCGGTGTCGCAGGAAATTCTACCGAGAGCATGTCCCTTTGCAGATGTCCGTCCCCTTCCTCTTTGTGTTGGTGTTCTAACCTCTGGTGGATTTGTGAGGACTATGGTTAACTGCTCCTCAGATCTCTGCAGGGTAAATCCAGACAGCTAGCTAGACTATCTGTCCAATCGGAGTTTTCTGTTGCACGACTAAAACTACTTTTGAACGTACACATGTTCCACCAAAACAAGTTCCTTCCTGAGACTATTTAGCAGAGGCACCCTGATTGGTTTAAAGACATGCCAATAAACCAGAGCAAGTTTTTCTCCCATGACGTGTGAATGATGTGTGGACTAGCCAGACCTTCCTCCGCAGCGCCTTGGAGGAAGGTCTGGCATTGTGAGACTAAGCGATTGTCAACTGGTGGCCACATACTGTCACGGTTTGTCAGGAAAGGCTTGGACCCAAATGCAGTTAAGAGGTAATTTACTAACAAAGAGTCTTACAAAGTCCTCAGGAAGGTAGCCAGGCAGGAACAAATGGAAAAAAACAGAATCCACAACAGGAAAGCTCAGCACGGTACACAAAAACAGAATCCACAACAGCACAGCAACAGAATAAAATGATTCTACAAAAGACAAGGGAGACACAGAGACTAAATACAAGAGGTAACGAGGACTAACAAGGGACAGGTGATACAACAGGTGAAACAAATAAGACAATCACAAGGGCGGGAAACTAAAGACAGGAAGTAAACTAGACAAGACAAGGGAGACAAGACACCGAAGACTACAAAATAAAACATGAAACAGAAAACAGAAAATCACAATCATGACACATACGGCCCGATAAGCTTCCAGTCCGGCCCGCAGAATAGTAAAGAATTCAGAAAATGTGAAGAGGAAAAATGTGTTCTATGTTGTGGCAACAGGCCTTTCTTCCTGCAAACATTTTCCATCAATCAGAACACTCTTTTTTTTTCTTCTTTTGGGCATTTTTAGGCCTTTATTTGATAGAACAGCTTATATGTGAAAGGGGAGAGAGCGGGGGGAATGACCTGCAGCAAAGGGCCGCAGGTCGGAGTCAAACCCTGGCCCACATTTTCTAGATAATTAGCCTATCTAGTTATCATGATGGATGTATCATGTTTTTTAAGATTCTGTTCACAGAGATACAAGTAAATAAATATGGTATGTGAAAATATCAAACAATTACAGTGTCGGCTTCAAAACATTTCGCCTCTTGGAAAAATGTAGTTGATGATGACCCCTGAACTAAAACGTTCAAGTCTATCTTAAAACAATACTCACATTGAAATAGCTATAAGTGGATGAAATGTCTCCTCTTGTTTCGTAGCGATGTCAACGTAATTAATGGGGGACTAAATCCTTTCAGAGCACAGATACATTCTTACATTCAGATGGAGTCAACATGATTCGTCAGCAGTCAGACCAATCAAGTGGGTTTCACCCACTATTACAATTCCCTCTTTGTGCTTCAACAAACAGTGTGTAACACAAAGAGGGACTCTGGTTCTAAAAAAAACTTTGGAAGTTTGCTTGTCTAACTCAGACTGCTGAAGCCTCAAATCAACTCTAGAACTTTTTTTGGTTCGAACTGTGGCTGTGGATTTTGTCACTTTCGATGAGATTGCTTTAAGAATGGATCTCTTTGTGGACAATAAGAACAATTACAGCAACCAATAATGCTTTTAATGTACATACGGGCATGTGAGTCTTGTGTTAAGACAGACTTGTAAACCTATCCTTTAAGCTTCAGTATATTCATCTTTGTTTTTGAAACTGTCAGGAGATCAAGACTGACCAAACCATCCATGCATCAAACTACGGCGGGAAGAGAAAGACTCGATTCATCATTCCTGGTTATTTGAAAAAAGGCGATGAGGACTGGCCACAGGAGATGTGTAAGGTAAGAAGGCACACATTGAAAAACTCCTTCATGGATGTTCTTTGACAGATGTGAAGAACACACAATGACAGTTTGATTAAGAGGCTTCCTAAAAGAATTAGCTGTGGGTGTGTTACTGACAATGTGATGACAATTGCCCATCATTTTAGTTTTCCCTGTCACTATTAGATCATTCAATTGAACTGGCATTGTAAATTACTTCTCAAGACTCACTTATGTTCCCTTCCTTCAATTAAATAATTGGCTGATGCGTTTGCTCTTTTGTTAATGTTATCTATTGTTCATTCTATTGTTCTCTTGGGTTTGTTACTGTCCTGCCTGTTTCAGGTTTCATCCTAAATGCTTTTATTGTAAAGCACCTTATAACTTTAATTTTGAAAGTGCTATATGAATAACTCTGTACTCATTTACTTGAGGTACTATAGACTGATTAACTGTGACATTGTGCTATCCCCAAATCCCTTTCCGGGTAGACAGATGACAGTTGATTTGATGTGTAAAATCTGAAAACTAGTTTATTTCTGTTCAACTGTGACATTTAAAGATATATAGTTCAACACGGAGGCCCGACCTATCTGACGTCACTGCTGTGCTTATTTTCTGTACTGTGTTGCTTTGCTAGCGTCTTTTAACCAAAATCTAGCGTAAGGAACAGCAACATCTCACTGCTCATCTCAATTAGCTCTCCACGCTAACGTTAGAGAAAGTGTTGACCTATGAAAGCATTAAACATGCATCTTAGATGTAGTAGATCCAGTTGTTCCTCGTGCCCATTTGCTCAGCGCAATGTAATGTAAAATGATATGTACAGGACGCAGGAGTTTTCTAGCCCGAAGTTATTGGAACCGTTCTCACTCCCAACTCATAGAATGCTGACGCTTGGTGGGTCAGTGTCTCTAAGCGTCAGATACCGACGCAAAAATCCCCCTTCAGCGTCTGTATGGAACGCACCGGGCAGAGCAGCAGCTTGCCCGCGGCGCTGTAAGATCACGTAGTATTAAGAGTTAGTAGTAGTACGAAACACCTAAAATCCGCATAAGAAGGTTGGTTTGGGGGGTGGATGGGTCAAACAACACAGGACTTTCACCCAGGAGACCGGGGTTCATGTCCCATTCTTGTGCTGCATGCCAGTTAAATGCATGTCCCAACCCAGAGCGTCAAAAAGTGACGCCAAGAGTCTCAACGAAGTGTGTCTAAATATGACACTAAAGGAGACTTTTGCGTCAATAACAAACGCCAAAGGCACCTGACCAAGCGTCACTTTTTGACATGATGGGAGTGAGAATGTGTTGGATTGGGTCTACAGGTAAGTAAGAAAATACGCTTTTGGAAATTGGGTGAAATAACCATTTAATTCTAAATTTCATACAATTAGTGTTGACTACCGTGTTGCTGTTTCCAGGTTATGCTGAAGTCGCAGAATGTGAACTGCATTGCTGTGGAGTGGAAGAAAGGTGTGACGACTCAGTATGTCCAGGCAGCCAATAACGCCAGGGTGCTGGCGGCCCAGGTGGCATTCATGATCACATTCCTCAAGGTAAATACAGCACCTCATTAACTGTCACTCGAATACTGCAGGTATGCCTATACTATGAGTAGTCCTTCTCAAAGAGAGTCATTTTGGGGGAATATGCTTTGTTGCTGTCTGATTCCCAGTGGTGGGAGAAGTATTCAGATCCTTTACTTCAGTAAAAGTACTAATAACACACTGTAAAAATACTCTGTCACAAGTAAAAGTACTGCATTAAAAAATGTTACATAAGTAAAAGTCTGTAAGTATCATCAGGAAAATGTAGTTAAGTTATTAAAAATAAAGAAAGATTTTAGAAATCCATTGTAGTGTGTGTAAAGGACCAACCAGTTGTGTGTTTAATGGTCTGATCATCTCAGCTGGACATGTAGCCGTTATATTGTTGGCTGGTTTACTTTAGAATAAAACATCAGATTTTATAAACTACATGTGTTTTGCGTGCAGGAATCTTAATGTGTAAAGTAACTAGTAACTAAAGCTGTAACAGATGAATGTAGTGGAGTAACTAAAGTAACTAGTAACTAAAGCTGTAACAGATGAATGTAGTGGAGTAAAAAGTACAATATTTCTCTCTGAAATGTAGCGGAGTAGAAGTAGAAAGTGGCATGAAAAGAAAAGACTCAAGTAAAGTACAAGTACCTCAACATTTGGACAGAAGTACAGTACTGAAGTAAATGTACTTAGTTACATTACACCACTGCTGATTACTAGAACAGAGATACAGTCGATATGTTTTTTTCTCCTTTTGCTATGCTAGCAGTTTCCATAGTAGTTTCAACCTGCTTCCAGTCTTTGTCCCCAGCTAGGCTAAACATCCTGGACCTATGTCTCTAGTGGACAAAGTCAGCTGTAACTGATACCTATGTTCCACCTGACTCCAAGTAAGACAGCATACATGAATTTCCCCCTAACTGTGTCCTATATAGGTGTATTCCAGCGTTTTCATATCACTGCCTCCAGTGAGTCGTATTACACAACACGGGGGGGAAGGGCTGAGTCAGACACAACTGGGAGCTGGGAGGATATTCTCACGTACACACTGTGGTTGAAGGACATACTGTTTGTTTGTACGATAGCGTGGTAGATACAGAAGGTTTGAATGTAACATGTTGCATTACACAGGCCAACTTCAAACAAACGAGTGATGAATTCCATATTGTCGGACACAGCCTTGGAGCTCACGCTGCAGGAGATGCTGGCAACAGGACGGCTGGCCTCGCACGCATCACAGGTACACCTGCTACTACTCATGTCATGCTATGTCCTGCTACACCCTGTAACGCCCTGCAGTGCCCTGCTACGCCATAAACTACTACAACAACTACTATTTCTAGTCATTGTTCCATTATCTTTATTATGACTATTATTGCCACTGTTCATCACACCCCCAACCGGCACCGTCAGACACCGCCTACCAAGAGCCTGGGTCTGTCCCAGGTTTCTTCCTAAAAGGGAGTTTTTCCTCGCCATTGTCGCACTAAATGCTTGCTCTTGGGAGAATTACTGGAATTGTTGGGTCTTTTTATTATATATATATATATATAAATTATAGAGTGTGGTCTAGACCTACTCTATCTGTAAAGTGTCTCGAGATAACTCTGGTTATGATTATGATGTTATGATGATACTATAAATAAAATTTAATTTAATTGAATAATCTGTAAGGCAGTCCCTGTGGAGCAAGGGTGGCCAGTGCCCCCGTTATATCAAGCCTTGACCCCCTTCTGGCCCCTCTAACTGTGGCAAATATTTTCATATATCTTTCATAAGAGGGGATATTATTCATGTGCAGTGATAGATAAAATGTAGGTTAACACTGAATGAGTATTCTTGTGTTCATTGATATATGTGTATTGGTATGTAAAACATGTGCTTAATATATTTGGTACCCCTAATCACATGTGGCCCAGCTAAGTTTCTACAATTCTGTGTGTCCCTGTACATGTTTGATTATTTCATAACAATGTTTTTAGAAATGAGCTACAGTAATAGGATCAGAAGGTGATCTGTGATTTAACACCATTCTCTCGCTGCTCAGGACTAGACCCGACTGAACCTTACTTCCAGGACACTGTTGCCTCTGTACGCCTGGACACCAGCGATGCCGCCTTTGTGGATGTCATTCACACTGATGGACTTCCTTTCAAGTCCAAACTAGGTACATGTCACTGTTGATCCCAATGACTGAGATCAAAGTGGGCAGTACTTGCTCAAACAATGCATTCTCACTCCCATCATGTCAAAGTGACGCTTGGTCAGGTGCCTTTTGCGTTTGTTATTGACACAAAAAAATCAATCATCAATCAGAGTCATATTTAGACGCACTTGGTTGGAACTCTTGGCTTTTCTTATTGACGCTCTGGGTCAGGAAGTACGTTTACCTGACATGAGGCACAAGAACGGGACAGTTAGGTTTAGAAAAAGATGGTGGGTGGGGTTACAAAATGTAGGTTTCAGTGACACGCGGGACAAGAAAGGGAAAGTCCTGTGTTGTAGCTTTTAATACTACATCATCTCACAGCGCCGCTGCTGCTCTGCCCGGTGCGTTCCATACAGACATTAAAGGGTGATTTTTGCGTTGGTATGTGACGCTGAGAGACACTGATTAAGCGTCAGGATTTTACTATTTGGGAGAGAGACTGGGTTGGCTCAAATTGTCTTCACTTCTTTCTAAAACTCTAGTCCAAATGTATGAACTTGGGTCCTGTTTTGAATGATTTTGTGGTGGGTGGGTAGGTGGGTGAATAGGGCTGGGGGGAGGAATATTGTGTTATGTGTGTATATCTGTGTGTGTGTGTGTGTGTGTGTGTGTGTGTGTGTGTGTGTGTGTGTGTGTGTCTGTGTGTGTGTGTTTGGTGGTGGTTGGGAGTGGTCTGGGTAGATTTTGTATGATGCACTTTGTGCTACATTTACATGTATGAAAAGTGATATATAATTGAGGTCTAATTGATTGATTGACAATGCTTACAGAAAAAATATATTCAGTGCTCTTCAAAAAAATGTCAGTTTTAATTTCCCATCTGTATGCTATTTTTAAAAGTTGGATAATACAGTTGAATATAAGGGGAATGAAGCTTATCACCTTTATCAGATGTTTTAAAAAATCATTTGTCTCTGTACAAAAAGTGGTTTCTGTTTCCCTCCTCTCAGGTCTGGGCATGTCTCAATCTGTGGGCCACATTGACTTCTACCCCAACGGGGGAGAGCTGATGCCCGGCTGCTCCGCCAACAAAGGCCATCCCTCTGACCTGGACGCCATCTGGGAGGGTCAGATACATCCACACATCGACACATTTTAATATACAAAATGGAAATGCAATATTAACAATGATGATTTTAGTATAGTCACATTTATTCTGCCACCCAAACAAGGACTGCAGTCCCTGACTTGTTGTGTCTAGTGCTTATGGTTCAATAAACCTGCTGTCAGAATTCTGACTATTATTGAACCATGTATCATATCCATGTGGTCTAAGTGAGAAAGGGGAACTTAGAGCAGCGTTTTGAAGAGTTGACTGACTTGAAGAGGTTTGAACTGAAATGATCACTTGAATGTTTGTATTGATGAGTTTATTTAACTCATCAAAGTAAGTCTCTCAAGCACTGCAGATTGCCTAGCATGCATTGTTTGAGAGTCTAAACTCTCCTCCTGTTTTTTACACACACACACGAGATGGAAATTTGCTGTGCTTTAAAAGAATTGATTCTGTGATTCAAACTCACATCATAGCTCAGCTGGTTTTACGTTTTTACAACTCATGAGATGACTTTGAATTGATTATTTAACTTGAGTTCAGTGTGTTTGTGTGTGTGTGTGTGTGTGTGTGTGTGTGTGTGTGCTGTGTACTGTATATATATATATATATAGCTCAGTGGTTAACATCACTGTGAGACCAGGGTTTGAATCCCGGTCATGGGGCAGCCGATACCAAGGGCCAAGGTGGAGCTAGAGAAGACGTGGAAAGTGAAGGCAGCAGTGGTTCCAGGGGTAGTCAGATGACTCGGGGCTGTAACCCCCAAACTGGGACAGTGCCTCCAGCAAATTCCAGGAACAGCTAAGATACTGCGCAGAACCCTCAGGCTCCCAGGCCTCTGGTAGAGGACCCGATAAGGATCTGCATTATTATTTTAGAGGATGCACTTTGAGGTACTGTTAAACTGTTTTGAATTATACAAAGAGGTGTTTCTGTTAAAATATAAAACAATAGAATTACAATTCACAATCTCCATCCTCCAAAATGAGCATACAGTGGAATCATCACCCCTCTAGAAAACAACCTTAGATCATTCATGAAGGAAGGATTTACTGCAGGTTTTTATTGGAGTCTAATATTGTGGTATTAGACTGCAAAGTGACCTTTGATATACGTTTTTGATATACTCTACACACCACACTTCCAGTCTTCTCAAGTCTAAAGGCTTTGTCACAGGCACCCCTCCTATACATAACACAATGACTCATACGTCCTAAGTTTTCAACCATGCAACTTACAATGCAGACGCCCTGTGGAATATTGGAGTTGTCCCAATGGAAAAATCGTAAAGAAACCCCAGGCAGGAGTTATTCCCGCTGGACCTATCTGAGCAAATATTTTCTAATATGGATGACGACGGCCTTCTTTTGAAATGTGCCGCTGAGTAGCGAGGCTCAAGTAGCAGCATTGGTGCCATGCCTGGGTCGTGGGGGGGGGGAGGGGGTGTTGGCACAGCTACATCTGCCACTTTTGATCCTATAGATAAGAGAGGGAGAGTCAGAGCCAGGGCTGCATAGCTGGAGGTCTTGGAGCGCCTGATGTTTGCCCTGTTCTGGAACAGAAAACAACAGAGGCTGTGACCTCTTTCTCCGTCTGTCTCTCCCTGACACTGACTACGGTTACTACACATAATATTCATTTTTTTGCCCTTATTCCGAAAAAGACAATATTCTTCTAAGCTGTTAACGTGACTAATGAAAGTGAGTATTCCACTAATATTCCCGTTTACATGTAGCTGTGCAAAATAAGTTTTTTTCTAAGTTTTCCAGTGGTGGAGGACTTGTTGGACCGTGTGAACACTTTTTCATTCCTTCAGCCAGCTTCTAGAAAAGGTCGGCGTAGCGATGTGTGCTGACTTTCAATAGTGTAACTTCTTCCTAAACTTATTTTGATTTCATTCAAAATTGTAGGAGGACATTTCAATACATTTCAATGTTATTCTCTATCTCAGTTGACGGCTTCTCAGTCTCCTAAACACCCAGGTGTTTCTCGTGCTCAGCCATAATGACTCTGGTCAGACGGTCATGAGTTCCTACTCAGCTATCTGAAATACAAGACTCCAATCTACTTTCACATCTCTTCACTGAGTCATCCTTACCTTGCCCTCTTTTAACGCCATGTCCCTCTCACTTCTTCTCCTCTTCCCTGTCATCACCTGTTCCTTTTGCCAGGTACCAAGAAGTTTGATGCCTGCAACCATGCCCGAGCCTACAAGTACTACAGCGAGAGCATTTTTAATCGCCAAGGCTTTGTATCATACCCCTGCTCTAACAAGGACAGTTTTGCTGCTGTAAGTCTTTGTTTTTAACTAAGAGTTTTAAAGTTCCACTAGTGCCTGTCCAAGTGGTTATTTCTTTGCAAGCTTTAAATAATTAAAGACATTAGTTAATTGTGCATTCTACAGACTTAGATATCTTGTTTGGTTGGTGCAAGTCTTTTTAAATAACTGAATGAGTTGACCTGGAAGCATTTAGATTATGGCCATATTATTTTCATTATCTAAATATGTGCATTTTAAGACATTTGGTGAGCAATGGGATGGGAGAAAAAAAAAAAATATATATAAATACATTATGTTGACGTTCACAAAACTTTCAAACAAGGTTGGGGGGAAGGGCACGTAGGCCTCAGGAAGTGTACGTATACCATTTCATAACATTGGTGCGCCTTGTAATGCGTCATTTTTTGTTATAGAGCATCTTTAGGCCTATACGAATGCATCAAATTGAAAGTTGATGTTTTGTACAGTATGTAAACTCTTTATCTGCTTAGTACAGTAAATTGTAGGCAAACTCCTTCCTTCTAAAATGTAGTGTAGAGGTATACAAATACTTCAATAAAGCACAAGTACTTGTGCAGTATTTGAGTTCATGTGGCCTACATACTGCAGCTCATGACATGTTTCTTCAAAGGCAAGAAAATGTTGTTAGGGAAGGCAAAAGGACATAATGTTTTGACTTTTTAGAGCTAGCCTTAGTGCCTGCCTGGTCAGACCAAAAAGTGTCACAGCGAAATCCATCCGTGTGTCCTTGTGAAATAGGTGGTGCTGGAACCACGGTGACTTAGGTAGTGACTACATGAAGGGCTACTTGGAGAGCTACTGTGGCTGGGAAGCTAACCAGTAACATGCTGTTTAGCTGGTTACATGCTAGGAGTAGCAGTCACAAAAGCAAGCCAAGCTAGCTTGCCTGCTAACTGTCTCGGTTAGCCAGCTCCTGTCTTGTTACTGAGGTCAAACCATACCACATCCTACTCCAACAGAACAGGGTTATATCAAATTGGATGGTGCAACACAGCTAATATTAAAGCTTCCAATTTGGACTCTCCGGTTCGAAGGTCAGCACTGTCAAGATGGTTTGCATGTCATAGTTCACCAAAGTTGAACTCTATGTGAAAGATCTGCACTAAGAGAATCCAGATTCCACTGAAATTATTGATTATTATGTGTGCTACTATAAATGCTGGTGTAAACAGACATTTAGTGAGAAGCGTAGAGTTTTGCAACCAGTCACCATACAAAACTCCTGAAATTAATTTGGGTCAATGGATTCAAACGGAAGTTAGTGAATAACATTTGTCATAATAACTATTGTCTCTGTTACAGTTGCATAAATAGTTGTATACAGTTAGCTGGATTTGTACATAAAAATAGTGTCTCGAACAGCTCAAATGATCCCAGCATAGCTTCTGGTGGTACGGGCCACAGATGAGGGATCTGGGAGGCATCTTATGTCCTCAATTTAAAAAGTGACTCAGAAGGAGAAGGGGCCCATATCTCCATCATCCCAGCATATGTATGGGACTGCCACCTGTTGCTGTATGACACTGATATGGCTGTGAACCATTTATTTGGTTTTAGAAGTTGATTCGGCAAAATTGGATTTTTGTTGCAGCTGATGGGGCGATGTAAATGGGCTTCCCTCATGTCTTCCATGGGGAGGGCTTGTATCTGCAGCTGTTGGTGTTAATGACAGTTTATCCCTGCTTTGTACACATGTCCCGATCAAAGGAGGCCGGGGGAGCGCCGGGCATGACCTCATATGACTATGTCCCTGTTGAGAGATGACAGCACCTCCTTGTCGTTCACCTCGTAAACGCTGTCTGGTGTTATTCCTGTGGCCATAGCTTACAGCCACAAAGTCAGCCTGTTCCCACACAGTAACTTATTGCAAAACCAGTGCCATTCACCACCTTCATATTTATAAGGTGACAATCTGCAACATTTTAAAGACGTATAGGGGGAAAAATCTTTTTGTGTTGTCACTTTTCCCTGACTATTCATTGACAGACAAAGACTCACACACTCCATCACAGGGTGAGCTCATTTTTCACACCTCACCATGTCCTTGTCTCCACAGGGAAAGTGTTTCCCATGTGGAGACGACACATGTCCTCTGATGGGCTACTATGCTGACAGGGTCACTGTGACTGATGGTATTTCAG
Organism: Sander vitreus; assembly: GCF_031162955.1. Lineage (NCBI taxonomy): Eukaryota > Metazoa > Chordata > Actinopteri > Perciformes > Percidae > Sander > Sander vitreus. Next base: position 854,167 of record NC_135871.1, on the reverse strand, counting down.
AGACAAAGTACTTCCTGAACACGGGCAGTTCAGAGCCCTTTGGCCGTAAGTACCCTGCCCTTCCTTGTAAGTGTGACTTACTTACTTACACATAGGTTGTAAGAACTCAAAGAACTGCTGAAACATTTTCATATGATTACTGTCCAGAGAAAATTGGTGTCTCCAGTTTTTGTGTTTTTCATACTTTCAGCTCAGTAGACGATAGATAGATAGATAGATAGATAGATAGATAGATAGATAGATAGATAGATAGATAGATAGATAGATAGATAGTCTTTTCTTAATAAAATCTACAACCACTTAAATAGTATTTATAACGATGTAAGTAAAACCTATGTTTGTACAAGTTGTACTTAGTGCAGTATTGTGATGTACAGGAGTCTTATCCAACACTCAGTGATGAAGTGTTAAAAAGTTGTATTGCCTGTGGTAGGAATGATTTCTTGTAGTGGTCCGTGCGACACCGAAGCTGATAGGGCCTCTTGGAGAAAGTCCTCAGCATTGGACCAGTGTGGGGTGGAGAAGGTGGTCGGGGTTATCCATGATAGATAACCTCCTCTCCACCACAGCTTCAAATGTCTCCTGTTAATAACCTAGCCAGCCTTCCTGATCAGTTTGTTTGTGTCGCTGGCTCCGATGCTGCTGCCCCAGCAGATGGCGGAGGAGAAGAGCACTGGCCACAACATGCAAGGATAACATGAAAAATTGTCTATGGGCTGGTGCTATTTTCCACTCCAGTAAGCTTATTATATCCTATTAGATCGAATTTGGGCAGAGTCTTGTCAAGAGTTTTGTCAATGATGGAGTAGTCTGACAGGATCTAGACTGTTGGGATAAAGACTGCCATTGGCCACCTATTTCATTCATTCTCCTCCCGTTCCACTATCTCCACTATTTGCCGTCATTGCATCCGGGGATAGACAATTGTGATTAATTTAAAGAATAAAAAACAAGCCAGTGCATTCCCCCCTACCCCCCCCATCCCAGAATGTTAAGTCGAGCAGCCAGACTTTTTTCCACTGCTGACACAGCGCTGTGGAGATAGGCCTGGCACTGCCAGACTAATGATGGACGACAAGGCTGTGGCTATTTCCTGGAACGTACCAGTGCAGACATAAGCAGAAGTAACTTAAGTATCAGCAAAAAATAGTTTGATAATTTTTTGCCAGCAATATGAAGTTGATTTCCAAGTTATTTACTCCAACCACAATATGTATATAGCAGGTAGACTAAATATCTTCTCCCTGTGCTCTTTGATTCTCCCCACCCATGGAAAATGATACATGTATCAAGATGTTATGACATTATGCCGAAGCTATGGTGAAATAATGCAATTGCCTACTATTTCTTTCCATTTCTAGGTTACAGCTACAAAGTGAAGGTAACCCTAGATGGTCCCAGCTGGCCTAACCCAGGCTTTATGTATGTGGCACTCGTTGGAAACAATGACAGCACCAAGGAGTACACACTTCATAGGTAAGGACATTATAACAAAGTTGGGTCTTTGTAAAGAATAGAGTGTGGTCTGGACCTACTTTATCTGTAAAGTGTCCTGAGATAACTCCTGTCGTGATTTGACACTATAAATAAATTGAATTCTGTGGAACACACCAAGGGGTTTTATGTGTCATCACTGACTGGGGTAAAGTTGCTGAGGTGGACCTGCCTCTTTTGTCGAGGGGTTAACGCTTCTCTTAGGGTGTTATTTATTTATTAATTGGTAACACATTTCTTGGTAATGAGTTTAGTTTTTTAGAACTGTTCATGCAGTTTTCTTTATCGACATGCAGCTCAGAACATTAGTTAACCTAACTTTCCAAATGCACTGATGCAACCAAAACACCTGATACACATCTCAGAATCAACTCTTGTACCAGAACATGGACAACATGTCTCTCCCAACAGAAACACTTTGTCACTCATTACACAATGACTTTATATAATGATGGCTTGTGCTACCTATAACAGTATATACCACAGAAGTTAATTTAGAAATTCTCCAATATGCGTCAATAGACTTTTGCATAGAGTAATGCATGCACACAATGATGCACACAATGATTCAAGTAATGTAAGGCAATTCAAATGGCATTCAAGACTGGCAACGGCAAGCTCCGGACGGAGCCACAGTGCCTCTGCAAAATAGTCTCAGGAAGGAACTTGTTTTGGTGGAACATGTGTACGTTCAAAAGTAGTTTTAGTCGTGCAACAGAAAACTCAGATTGGACAGATAGTCTAGCTAGCTGTCTGGATTTACCCTGCAGAGATCTGAGGAGCAGTTAACCATAGTCCTCACAAATCCACCAGAGGTTAGAACGTCAACACAGAGACAGAGGAAGGGGACGGACATCTGATGGAATTTCTGGTGGCACCTAAACAATTATGAAGTGAAACATCGTCGATATAGACTATTTGAGATCCCACCCATGGACTGGGAGCCTTTTGCCTCATGAACCGAGGGCTGACAGCCCTAAGATGGCATTGGCAATGGAATGTGGGGGAGGGAGCAGCTGATTGACAAAGTGCTCTGTACAATGGCTTGCTTCTTGCGTTCACATAAAACAGAATAATGTATTAAATAGGATGTATTTAGAGATTTGATTTTGTTGAGACAGTTTACCTCAAAATTAAAATACATATGTTTCCTCTTGCCTGTAGTGCTAACTGTCAATCTAGATTGTTTTAGCGTTGCCCAGTGTTTTCCTTCTACCGAACTACACCCACCATCCGTATATAAGAAAATAGTTCCTATATTTAACTGCAGTAACTGGGTCATGGTTTCTGGAAAGAGACATTTCTGAGGTTTTCAAATCTGATTTTGTGCCATGTCTCTACGGCCGATCTCCAACACTGGGCCACTCACACCAAACTCTAGCTTGAGCAACTGGTGAACTGTTCCTTTAAAATCAACTTTGAACATCCCCGAAGTGAAAAATTCCAAATCCAGTTCAGCACCTTGCATTTTGCCTTTTGGCCTTTTGTTCACATGGATCAAATTTCACAGTAAAGAGTGATACACAAACCAGATGAAACCAATAAAAAAAGCATATATATTATGACACAGACATTTGATCTGCTGGAGTGGTTGACCACAAAGGGAAAAGTAGTTGTATTGTTTCTGTATAGTATGGGTATGTAGTAACTGCATTGAAAGTGCAATGCCTTTAATACTTTTGTTAAATGAAGTATTCTATTATTGCAACATATTGAAATAGTGAACAACACATTGCACTGTCAAAGCCATCCAAGGACAAAGTTTTTTTTAAAAGTGTGTTTTTATTGGGATCTATTGTGATTGTGTCCAGGGGTACAATGAAGCCTGGACAGACCTATGAAGTGCTGATTGACGCCGAGGTGGACATCGGTGATGCTACAGAGGTGAAGTTTCGGTGGAACAACCACATCCTTAACCCGTTGAGACCCAAGTACGGTGCATCCAAGGTGGAGCTGCAGAGAGGAAAAGACAACAAGATGTAAGTTAGATTTTTCTGTAAACAATAGTTCAATAAATAAATAGGTTTTACTTTTAGTTATATTAGCTGATTTTTTGAGATAGCCACGCCCCTTCATTTGTATATAACAAGTGGTAATAATTAGAGAGGGAAATAAATGAATGTGACATATTATATATGAAATAAAAGTCCCCCAAAATAAATAAAAGTAAAACCTATTTATTTATTTATTTAACTATATTGAGTGCATTTATTTATATATTTATATATGTATTGCCTCTTTTTTTGATTTATTTATTTACTTTAGGATGTATTTCATAGGCATATTTATTTATTAATGTATAAATTCATTCAATTAATATTGAATGAAATGGCATTCCATAGCAGACAGCAGTGTGAAAGGTGAGTGAGAGAGTTAGAGAGAGGAGTGCCGGAGTATTTGTTTTACAGCTCAACAGAAGTCATTGTCTGTGTCTTACACCATGTCCAGTCTTTTTTAAAGTACTTGAAAGCAAAACTTGAGTACAAATACTATAATAATAATCTTACCAGAAAATGACTTTGGTAGAAGTTAAAGTCACCTTTTAGAATATCACTTAAAAGTCACATAAAAGTATTAAAGCTATAGTGTGTAGTTTCTGTCTCCCCCATGAGGAGTTGTACGTAATGACAACAACACTGACGGAGTGTTTGAAAAACACTTCTGATAAAGCATGTGACTTATCCAAGTTTGCTTTGGGTGTGGCCACAAGGATATTTGCTTTCAGAGGCCTCTCGAAGGTTTGTCATTGAATAGATAAGACAATTGATGTGGTTGAAATGCATCCTATGTAGACACAGTATAACAAATTAAGTCAATTTGATTTATATAGTGCAACAGAAGGTGTCTCATGACACTTTTCATATAGAGTAGATCTAGACCACACCCTTTAATTTATAGAAACCCAACAATTCAACCATTAGCAAGCAGTGGTGACGGCAGAGAGAGAGAAGTCTATTAGAAACACTGACGGAGCGTCCACATGATACAAGCCTTCTGTGATCGCGAACCACCCCCACCCCTCCTCCACCCAGTTGCTAGTAACCAAGGAGGACACGGAGGATTAAAAAACATGATGGACTCTTCAGAAGAGGTCATTATCTTCTAAAGTCTCCTGACGCCACAATCTTCTGAACATAGTCACACTGAGAAATCCAGAGAGAGTTGTGTGGAGCTCATAGTCTTAATTAGCTTTGTAGCAACTCATTTGGCGATGGCTTGAATGGAACGGACGTTCATTATTATTAAAAAGTAACGCACTAAAGCTTTAAAGTATGTGATATTTACTGTACTTCTCTGATATTAAATGACCTTAATTATTAGTAGTAAAAGTAAAAGTAAGAAAAAACTTTGATTAAGAGCTTCATGGCCAAAGGCTTGTAACGTTATCTTCATCACCACTGTCGTCGGGGTGTTCATCGTCTGTTACCATGGCGGCAGAGCCTGCAGCAGGTGTTTCCATGACACTACCAGTCATTATGCTTCCTCCTCTTCTTCTTTAGTTTTGGCCTATGGTTGTTGTTTTTTTTGCCGCTTGGCAACAAACGGGCATTACGTTACCAACTAGAATGGAGCGTGCTTTAACTTGCAATCTAGGAGCAATGATTGCCAAACCTGCTTTTTTCCAGTCTAACAAATTTCTTCTGATTTTATTTTGTAGTAACGAGTAACGAAGATGCTGAGGGGAAATGTAGTGGAGGAAAAGTATAGATTTTATTTAGGAAATGTAGTGGAGTAAAAGTTTCAGAAAGTACAGATACGTGAATAATCTATTTCAGTAGAGTACTTTGTTACATTACAACACTGAACATGTCATCAGTACAACATCAAGTGCAGTTCTCCTAAAATTACGAAAGGTCATGAAGTACCAAGGTGATAAAACATGGTTCAGTATGTTGTTTTGGGTGGTAAAGTTGGGTTTTCAGGACCACAAACAGAACATGGTTGATGTAAATGTAGACATTTATAAGAACTGAAGAACAGAGCTGGGCTGGATTTCAGTTGTCAAACTGGAGCAATTCCCTGTACTACTGTGCTAGAGTACATGGCATGGACTATCTTTAGCCACTAGAGGGCAGCAAGAGACTGGCAGTAGTGCTCTCTATGGTGAGGGGCTGGGGGGGGGGTGATGGTGAAGTAGAGTACATCCTGGAGATTTCTCCTTATGGTTTTTACTTTCATATCATTACAATGCATCCATCAAAAGAAATACTAATACAGTGATGGGGGAAAGAATTAGCGTGTGCTGGATGGAAACTGTATATAACTGTAAGAAAACAACTTTAGTTCCAGAGTAATTTATTATTTTTGGAATTATTTGTGTTAATTTGGCTTGTCAGCCCACACAGATTTCAAACAGTCATATTAGGGCGTATTCCTCAGTGATAATCTAAGTGAGTTCTAGAAGACTGTGCTGTTAAACTTCCTCGTATACAGTAGAATAAAATTGATACATTAAGGAAAATATGAATTCACGTTGTCTTCTATAATGTCTCACTCAGTCGCTTTCTCTTTTTTTCTCCCTTTCTTCTTTCACAGTGTCTTCTTCTGCGGAATAGAGAAGGTGGTGGAGAATGCGATCCAGCATGTGCTTCCATGCTAAGCGTAACCAGCCACAATCACACATTACTCAGGGTTATTTAGGGTTTTTCAATAAAGGTTTAGCATTCAAACCTCTTCAGCCCTCTGATTCAGTCTGTTGTGCTGGATGTAATAGCGTTACATGAAGATCAGACAGTGAAGGGAGCATAATGAAAGGTCACAGGACTTAAAGAAAGAGATTAGAAAGGAAAGGTGGTGCTGATGAATTTATGGAAACCTGAACTAGCTTTCCTACAGCATGTTTGTACTGACCTGAGAGATTAGGAATTATGAAAGAAGGAAACATTTAAAGCCGCAAGTTGTGGCCTTGATGCAAAACATATACTGTATATGAAGTAAAAGAAATATAGTCATGCCTTCCCTTCATGAGAATCAGCATCTGGCAACAAAAGGGACACAAGTCAACTGGCAAACACCAGTTTCATTTGCACTTTAGTAGATACTGTATCAAAAAAAAGGCTGCCTACCTTTTTATTGTAAAGATATACATGACCATGCTGAGATGCAAAATGAGTGCAAAATGCAAACAGCCACAAAGAGACACAACATCACCACAAAGAGACTCAAAACCACAACAAAGACACGTAAAACTACCACAATGAGATGCAAAATACCAAAAAAAGACACAAAACCCCGCACAGAGATGCACTACGACAACATATACACATACCAAAGGACTACAAAGAAATGCAAAAGACCACAAAGAGATGCAAAACGAATACAAAGAGATGCAAAAGGACTACAAAGAGACATACAAGATCACAGAGACTCAAAACTACCACAATGAGATGCAAAATGGCTGCAATGATGCAGAACAGCCTCAAAGAGACACAACATCACAGCAAAGAGACTTAAAACCACCACCAAGATAAGTACAACTACCACATTAGATGCAAAACATCACACAGATGCCAAATGACTACAAAGAAATGCAAAAGACAACAAAGAGATGCCAAACTACCTGGAAGAGGCGCAAAATGATCACAAAGGAAAGCATAACTACCATAAAGAGACTCAAAACTAGCACAATGAGATGCAAAATTAAAGCCATGACATTTTGTCTCTTTCAGTCTGGGAGTCTTGCTCCTATGTAGGGGGGGGGGGGCATTGTCTCATATTCAGTTACTGCCCACACAGCAAGTCCCTGCAAAGCCATGTTCAGGCAAAGTAGGAATTAGACACAAAACAGAGACTTATAATGTATAATATCTTCTACTGATTTACTTATGTTTGCGTTTTAATGTGCAAACAGTGTCAATATTAAAACAATGTGTGAGCTGGGATGAAATCCGTGAGTGCATCTTAAAGTGTAAGCTTCCCATCTCCATTCAGTTCACATAAAACCATCCCTGACAACTTCATTGCTATTTATAGTCCTCCATTACTTCACTGTTATTACTGTCACATTAACAGGCTCAACAAGAGCAGCAGTACGAGGGGTACTTCAACTTTCCAACTGTTAGCGTACCTTGTCTTTCTCTCTCTTCACAAAACTAACTGTTCCTCACTGCCACGGCCTGTCAGGACAAGGAGAGAGTAAATATTACCCTTATTAATGTTGAAAGACATCAGGCTCCATTTGTGCAAACACAAATCAACAGTAAATTACATGGTGCGATCACTGCTTTCTCCTGCTCATTGGGAAACAGAATGGTCCCAGACAAAATCTTGTCTAATGTGTCACATATATCTGTAATTCCAAAAGACCTCTACATGTACGTGTGTGTGTGTGTGCGCGCGCGCAAGGCACTTATTAATCTGTCCATGGCCTTTTGCTGGTTTATGAAGTGCTGATTGTGTGCAATTGTTTCGGCTTCATTTATTTGAACACACACCCCGTAATCACGCTCGCAAATATACAGCTTTAAAAAGGCGAGCTGCCATTTTCATCACGGCACTAACAAAGTGCATTTGAAATCGCTCTGACTTCCCCTGAGCTGAGCCATCAGTGCTCACACAATACCAATCAGAAGAAAAAACTCAACTTCAAAGCTTCAAGCTTGACTACATTAATAATATTAATAAAACAGCAAATTGAATGTGTGGGCTAAGAGGTGGGGGGAGAAAGTGTCTTGAAATCCTCTAAAGACATCCGTCTTTGTCTCTGACTCGTTTCTCTTTTTATTATTGGCTCATTGAAAGTGAAGGCTAATGACAAAATAGCGGGATAATTCCTGTAATTATGTGTGTTTGTCAAAAGAAATTTGCGAATGACAGCGCTTCTTTCTCTGATCTTTAAGCCAGTAGCTCCGGGGGTGGCATTGTTACTAACAAAGCATTTATAGACAGGTCATGAATTAGTGAGGTATAGATGTAGGTGGCAAGAGAGAAATAGCTCCCCTGGGGAAAGCTTGCACAACAAATTTAACCCCTGGCCGTTAGCTATATTGTATTGTTGTCAAGAACAATTCTGCATGAACACAGAGGCAAATAGTTCATATGCATGTTGAGGCAAAAGCAGGGAATTAATGGCCATAATAACAAGGACACAAGTAACACAAATGTTACATTATGTTATAATATAAAAGACATACTGAAAGGAGCAGAGAGAAACAGTAAACTGCCAAAGGGTTTTGAGGATTTCAATTGTTCAGCATCTTCCTGAAGCTGTGAAATGAAGAAAGGTTAAGTCTATTTGTCCTCCACAGTAAAACTATTTTGAATACCACAATACTTTTTGACCTTCAGAATAAATTGATTCAGTTGTAATTTTAGAGCTACAAAGGCATGTATTCTAGTGAGCAGGAGGGAGGTTGAATAGAGGCTGATGGTTCAGCCAGGGTTTAGTTTTAGGGTTCTGCACTCATATTCAACCATTTCAGTATATAACTCAAGAGATGCTCAGTTTGTGATTCCATAAATTCTTTTTTGAGAGTTTGAGTAACCCAAATGATTGTAGCCATGTCTTCTGTGTTTGGTCAGTAACGGTGACTCACGCCAGCTACCCAGGTTCAATCTATGTCCATCCATCCATCCATCTTCATCCATCATTGGCCTCCGATTTAGAGGTGCTGATCCTCATCCCAGCCGCTTCACACTCGGCTGCGAACCGATCCAGTGAGTGCTGAAGGTCACAGGCCGATGATGCCATCAGGACCACATCATCTGCAAAAAGCAGCGATGAGATTCCCAGCCCACCGAACTGCAACCCCTCTCCACCCCGACTACGCCTCGATATCCTGCCCATAAATACTACAAACAGGATTGGTGACAAAGCGCAGCCCTGGCGGAGGCCAACTCTCACCTGAAACGAGTCCGACTTACTGCCGAGAACCCGGACACAGCTCTCGCTTTGGTCGTACAGCGATTGGATGGCCCTGAGAAGGGATCCCCCTCACCCCGTACTCCCGCAGCACCTCCCACAGTATCTCCCGGGGCACCCGGTCATACGCCTTCTCCAGATCCACAAAACACATGTAGACTGGTTGGGCATACTCCCAGGCTCCCTCCAGAATCCTTGCGAGAGTAAAGATCTGGTCCGTTGTTCCACGACCAGGACGGAATCCGCATTGTTCCTCTTCAACCTGAGATTCGACTATCGACCGAACCCTCCTTTCCAGCACCTTGGAGTAGACTTTACCGGGAGGCTGAGAGTGTGATACCCCTGTAGTGGCACACACCCTCTGGTCCCCCCTTTTTTAAAAAGGGGAACCACCACCCCGGGTCTGCCACTCCTTAGGCACCGTCCCAGACTTCCACGCAATGTTGAAGAGGCGTGTCAACCAAGACAACCCCTCCACACCCAGAGCTTTAAGCATTTCTGGACGGATCTCATCAATTCCTGGGGGCTTTGCCACTGTGGAGTTGTTTAACTACCTCAGCAACCTCCACCAGGAAATTGATGCCAATCCCCCCTCATCCTCCAGCTCTGCCTCTACCATAGAGGGCGTATTAGTCGGTTAGGAGTTCCTCAAAGTGCTCCTTCCACCGCCCTATTACCTCCTCAGTTGAGGTCAACAGCGTCCCATCCTTACTGTACACAGCTTGGATGGTTCCCGCTTCCCCCCTCCTGAGGTGGCGAACGGTTTTCAGAAGTACCTTGGTGCCGACCGAAAGTCCTTCTCCATGTCTTCTCGAACTTCTCCCACACACGCTGCTTTGCCTCTTTCACGGCAGAGGCTGCAGCCCTTCGGGCCCTTCGGTACCTTGCAACTGCCTCCGGAGTCGTCTGGGATAACATATCCCGGAAAGACTCCTTCTTCAATCGGACGGCTTCCCTGACCACCGGTGTCCACCACGGTGTTCGTGGGTTACCGCCCCTTGAGGCACCCTAAGACCCTAAGACCACAGCTCCTCACCGCAGCTTCAGCAATGGAAACTTTGAACATTGTCCACTCGGGTTCAATGCCCCCCAGCCTCCACAGGGATGCACGAAAAGCTCCGCCCGGAGGTGTGAGTTGAAAGTCTGTCGGACAGGGGCCTCCTCAGACGTTCCCAATTTACCCGCACTACCCGTTTGGGCTTACCAGGTCTGTCCAGAGTCTTCCCCCACCCCTGACCCAACTCACCACCAGATGGTGATCGGTTGACAGCTCCGCCCCTCTCTTCACCCGAGTGTCCAAAACATATGGCCTCAGATCAGATGAAACGATTATAAAATCGATCATTGACCTTTGGCCTAGGGTGCTCTGGTACCAAGTACACTTATGAGCATCCTATGTTCGAACATGGTGTTCGTTATAGACAATCCATGACTAGCACAGAAGTCCAACAACAAACAACCACTCTGGTTTAGATCAGGAGAGCCGTTCCTCCCAATCACGCCTCTCCATGTGTCTCCATCATTACCCACGTGCGCGTTGAAGTCCCCCAGCAGAACTATGGAGTCCCCGACTGGAGCCCCCATGCAGGACTCCACTCAAGGTCTCCAAGAAGGCCGAATACTCTGAACTCTTGTTTGGTGCATATGCACAAACAACAGTCAAGTTTTCCCCCCCCACAACCCGCAGGCGTAGGGGAGGCGACCCTCTCGTCCACCGGGTTAAACTCCAACGTAGCGGCGCTCAGCCGGGGGCTTGTGAGTATCCCCACACCCGCCCGGCGCCTCACACCCTGGGCAACTCCGGAGAAGAAAAGAGTCCAACCCCTATCCAGGAGTATGGTTCCAGAACCAAGACTGTGCGTAGAGGTAAGCCCCACCAGATCTAACCGGTAGCGCTCCACCTCCCGCACAAGTTCCGGCTCCTTCCCCCCACAGAGAGTGACATTCCACGTCCCCAGAGCCAGCCTCTGCTGCCCGGGTCTGGTCCGTCGAGGCCCCTGACCTTCACTGCCACCCATGTGGCAGCGCACCCGACCCCAGCGGTTCCTCCCACAGGTGGTGGGCCCATGGGATGGAGGGATGTCCGCCACGTAGCTTTTTCGGGCTGTGCCCGACCGGGCTCCGTGGCAAACCTGGCCACCAGACGCTCGCTGACGAGCCCTCCATCTGGGCCTGGCTCCAGACGGGGGCCCCGGGCTTCCTCCGGGCAGGGTCACTTCATCCCTTCCTCGATTTTTCATAGGATTTTTGAACCATTCTTTGTCTGGCCCCTCACCTGAGACCACTTTGCCTTGGGAGACCCTACCAGGAGCACAAAGCTCCAGACAACACAGCCCTCAGGTTCATAGGGACACACAAACCTCTCCACCATGATAAGGTGATGGTTCCCGGAGAAGCAATCTATGTCACATTTCTGAATTTTCAAAATCAAATAACAGGATGACAATGCAGTCCCATTATATATTACATTAGAGCAAGTCTCTCCAAATGCATCTAAGAGGTGGGCCTTCTTTTGCCTAAATTTGGAGAAACAAACCAATTCATTAGTACAGGCTGCTGCTGTAGAGCTGTGGAACCAGATGTGCATTTCACAAACAATTCAATTCAATTCTCACAGCACTCACATGGCCAGTGAACACTCCAGTTAGTCTTCATCCTTGAAGTCTTCTCTCTTGTCAAACTGAAACATGTTTGAAAAACACTTCTGATAAAGCATGTGGCTTATCCAAGTTTGCTTTGGGTGTGGCCACAAGGATATTTGCTATCAGAGGCCTCTCGAAGGTTTGTCATTGAATAGATAAGACAATTGATGTGGTTGAAATGCATCCTATGTAGACACAGTATAACAAATTAAGTCAATTTGATTTATATAGTGCAACAGAAGGTGTCTCATGACACTTTTCATATAGAGTAGATCTAGACCACACCCTTTAATTTATAGAAACCCAACAATTCAACCATTAGCAAGCAGTGGTGACGGCAGAGAGAGAGAGAGAGAGAGAGAGAGAGAGAGAGAGAGAGAGAACAACGTAATGCTTCATCCACACACTCTTATCACAGCGTAGGAAAGCACATTGCTAGCGCCAGATGAGTGACACATTTGTTCGGCTCATTTTCTGTATCCAGTGTAGCATGAAAACATGGTGGAATTAACAAGCTAGTGAGCTTACTTAGCTAAAATGAGCCGGACAAAGTTGTCACTCATAACTCCGCATAGCATCCTATCACCACGCATTAGGGCAACAAGTACTAGCCAATCACAGCACAGTAGGGCGGTGTTAACATGTTATTTTCCCATCTATGCTACTCACTACCATAGACGGTATATAAGAATGGACCAGCAGATCCCGTGTCTCTGGACGGAGACCAGTGACGTCTCTTTCCCGGTGATGGCTGAGCGTTACTGAGCAGCCTCCAACTGAGCTTGAAGACGTAGATGTGACGTGAGCAACCTGTCTGAAAGTTGGAAGTCTTCTGGTAGCTGTGCCAAGAGAAATCTCAATCATTCCCAATCTAGCAGAGACGGAGAGCGTAGGTATATGTAAGGAGATAACATAGACACAGGCTAATTATTGATCACTAAAATGATAGTTAACATTAGTAATTACACTTAAGCAGCTAATGTGAGACGAAACTGCCTGAGAGCTTCTCCTGTACTATACGGTAACTCCTCTACTATGAGACAGGAAGTCTCGTGGTTATGACCCAATCGTTAGCCTATTGTTATAAAAACGTCTGCTACGGAGCCATAACGTGAGCTACAAGGTAATGGAGCCTTTTATACATTGTCGTGTTTCTTTAGAAATAAACAACGGACAAATAGAGTCTTTAAACTCTTCAGATGTAAAGGTATTCTCTGTCAAAGTGACGTCAAAATGAATGGCAGTCAATGGAATGCTAACGGGAGGTGATGGCTTGGTAGCATCAAAATGGCACCAGAGGAGGTTCGCGGTCGAAGGAGAAGCTGACCCCCTTGGTCACTACCAAGAGGGTCAGCTTCTCACAACGCGTAGCTCCTATGGCGCCTTGTAGCTCACGTTATGGCTCCGTAGCAGACGTTTTTACAAAAATAGGCTAACGATTGTGTCATAACCACGAGACTTCCTGTCTCATAGTTGAGGAGTTACCGTATAGTACAGGAGAAGCTCTCAGGCAGTTTGGACTTCCATCAGCTGTTTAAAGGGGTGATAGAATGCAAAACCGATGTTACCTTTTCATAGTTGAATAACGACAGTTCGGTGGGTAAATAGGACATACATAGAAGATCAAAATACCCCTATCCTCTGCAAATCTCACATTTTTAAACTGCCGCTGAAAACGGATGAATCTCAACAAAGCTGGAAGCTGACGTCAGCATCCCAAATCCTAGTCTTTGTCACGCCCCAACATTTGCATAGGCTACACCACTGACCTGAGGTCAGCTTAGTCTTCTGAATCTAGCTAGGTCATGCAGATCTCTATTTAATTACTAAATTCACTTCTGAGACTTTTTTATGCGAGAAATCAACTATCTAGAGGTCAAATATGGGCCGTTTTACGAAAATTGATGGCTAATTGCAAATTTTGTCCGACTGTGTGTCGCAATTCAGCAGGAGCTCAGCCGGCTACGTGACAGCGGCCGGTGCTGCCTCGCCGCCCGGCGTGTCCTACTTCATAGACTCGCTGTGAGCTAGCTGGATCTCTGTCACGAAGGGAAGCCTGCGGCGCTCCATACCCGCGCAAAGTCACCGGTTCTGGGTTACTGGACTACAAAATGCCGAGGCCCTGATGGAGCTCCAGGGCCTGCAGCTAGCCGCGATTCATAGGATTGAAGGGACAGTAGCAGCTAACAAAATCCCTAATGTTCACAAAAATGCATTAAATTGAAATCGGACACCATAATTAGCTTTATAAGACCGTGGGGTAGATGTTATATAAGTGGCGTGACGAAATTCAAACTAAATATACTCTAGTTATGCCGGCAGCTGGCAGCCAGCCAGCTTCGCGGAGCCCCGAGCCCCGGTCGTCCAGTAACCGAGAAACGGTGACTTTCACTGGGTATGGAGGTTGCCGTTTTCTCGTCAGACTGTGTGGAAGTCCGACATGTCTTACTAAATTTGCAATTAGCCATACATTTTTGTAAAACGGCCCATATTTCAGCTTTATATAGTTGATTTCTCGAATAAAAAAGTCTCAGAAGTGAATTTAATAACGAAATAGCAGACAACCAATGTATACCTTTGCAGTGTCTGAAATATGAGACCTGCTGTCTCGTCTCCAATGTGTTTCTATGGGGTTCGCTCAAACCAATCAGCGCGCAGCTCTTCTCATCTAAATGAGCATACCATATTTGGAAGAAAAGCTCTTGTTCCAAATAGAGCCATATTCACAGGGTAGTTAAGGGCCTAATAAAATAGCATTGGGGCAATTTTCAGCCCAACCAATGTTACATACCCTATTAGGAGACCTTAAGGAACAGTGTGAAATACCCTATATAATCATTCTATCACCCCTTTAAGTGTAATTACTAATGTTAACTATCATTGTAGTGATCAATAATGAGCCTGTGTCTATGTTATCTCCTTACATATACCTACGCTCTCCGTCTCTGCTAGATTGGGAATGATTGAGATTTCTCTTGGCACAGCTACCAGAAGACTTCCAACTTTCAGACAGGTTGCTCACGTCACATCTACGTCGTCTCTCTCAGTTGGAGGCTGCTCAGTATTATTATACTGAGTATTATTATGAGTAACAGGCAGGACTAGGCCGAACACTATGGTGAGTGATGAAATGTGACCTGGAAAAACACACAAATACGACCATTCTCACAGCGCTCACCCGGCCACATAGATATGAAAGTGTCCCAGATCTAATTGGAAAATAAATGGATTTGGGACACATCTGCTTCTAATGTGAACATAGCCTTAGGGTCCTCTGCAGACAATTAGAAAAAAACTTTCACAGTACACAAAAAACTGGCCTATCTACCTTTTCCCAGAGAGCGGAAAAACAGACCAACCAGTTTGCTGTCTTTCAAAACCTTTTATACTCTGTAACCTGCTATCTGTGGCCAATCAGGGAGGAGCTCTGGAATGAATGCCACTTTGACCCAGGTGGCATCAATCTCCCCTCATTCCCTTCGACCATGAACTTATCTTCCCAGGTCAAAATTGAAAATGAACATTTTTGTCACTTTTTTTCAACGCTTTTTCTTCAGTAGGTACCACCAGTAGGTTATATACACCATTAACACCAACTTGTTACCACTAGTTTCACACTTCTTTTTGCAATTCATGGTCAACAAACCCCATTTGTATGGAACTATACCTCATTTTTGACTTAAAAAAAAGAAGCAGAAATTATGAATGATTGTGACTCATAGTTAAACTCAGAGGATGTTGAGTGGATCACAGACTGCATGTCAAAGTTTAGTCAGGATGCTGTTTTGAAACCATTTAAAAAAATAAATAATGAAATGCTATAAAATTGAATAAAACACTTAAAGACGTTGTATGGAACCATCCATGTTATTTTGGGGTATTTTGGTTGAAAGAAACCTATATTTCTGAAATAAAAACAACTTAAAGAATGGGTCAAATTGACCCGAGGACAACAGGAGGGAATGTACCCTCTCAAAACATATTGTTAGTGAAGTTGATGATATTAAAAACATTACAGCAGAAAAAATGATTTACAAAGACATTGTAAAGGAAAAGTGCACACCTTCCTAAAGGGTCAGGCAGGTCAAGGAATTAACGCCCCCCACCCCCTACAGAAAACCTGTGTGAGCAGAAAGACCAAACACCAGGGAACAAGCATTTCTCAAACATCACATGTGCACAACTCATATAAATGTTGTTCAGATGAGCGAAAGAAATGTGCACAATCCTCTCAGCATACATACCAACATTGACTCAATGAAATTACATACTGGGAGTGGAGAAATTAGCTTCCATGACATTTCTCACCCCCTGTCCATTTGGCTCACACATCTCAGTTAATCTTGACAAATAAGGTTGTTCTTAGGACAATGCTAAATGGTGAACTGGTATGGCTGGAGGGCTAGACACCACAGCAGGATTTAGGCATTCTGGAGGTGTTGCATTGAGTGCATCCACTTCAGGGCTCGGTGGTCAGTCTGCAGCTGGAATTCCCTTTCCAGGAGGTAGGGAATCAATTGCCCACTTAAAGGGTTAGTATTTTTCAACCTATTTTCCCAAGTTTGTGTGTCTAAGTGACAAATGGGAACAACAATTTCTGAAATTGGTCCAGTGTTTAGCGAGAGCCCTGTAGCCATTAGCCGCAAAACAGGCTGTATTGTAATCCTATGCGGCAATTACACACCATCAATGTACGTCCACTAAAAGTGCTTGTTTTTGCCTCCGACAGGATCAGATTGGTATCAGAAGTGCTATAAGTCTCATTCTGAAATCCTGCAATGCGACTTGTTGCTGGAAGACTGCGGTGTGGAACATGAGTGAGAGGGCTGGAGAGAGAAGTCCCGGGGGAGAGTTTGTTGTGTTCGAGTACAGAAAAAGTAGCTTTGTGGTACCTAAAAGGTTTTTAATTACGCATTTCCGAATTGTGCCAACAAAATGTCAAGCTACACTGTGTGCAGCCTAAATAGATGTTACGGACAGGAATGTGTTTTTTAAAAGGAACATTCAAACGTCATTTTTGACCAGTTTTGACGGCTCTTATATCTATTGGATTGATCAGATGTGTGTGCACTCTCATAGTTGTTTGCTTTCCTCACTACTGTTTTCAAGCTGAACGGCCAATCAGATATATATATATATATTCTCAGAAAGGCGAAGCACTGCTACCTCTGCTACTTGGGCGGAGTGATATGCTTGCGCCTCAGAAGCACCGGACAGAGAGTAGAAATGCTTTGCTTGTTTATATACTGTCTATGCGCTTTTCTGAGAATATAGTTCCCAGTTTATATACGTTAGAAGATGGCTGTGTGTCATGTGACCTTGTTATTTGTACACGCTGTGACTCTACAAATCACAACATGTAAATAGGAACATGTTGGTGTTATTTTGTCACTTATTCAGAGCAGTAGGCTAGATGGAGCCGGTTACCTTCAGGATCCGTGCTAGGCTAAGCTACAATGTGCACAGAGATGAGAAGGGTATGTATGGACTTATCTAACTCTGGGGGTTACGGTGAATAAGCTAAAGTCCCAATAAGTCGGCGTGTTCCTTTAAAAAGTGCCATTTTGAATTGCAAAATGTGTGTAAAGCAGAAAATGTGTTTAGACTTTTGGAGACTTGAGAAGAGGTTTTGCTCTCTGTGTGTCACTTTAAATAATTGTGCTGTGCATGTCATGTTAGTGTGTTAGCAGCTGGAAAAAACTGTAATGCTGCTGCATGTGAAAAGAATACTTTTCAAATACTCATGCAAATATTTATGCACAATAGCCATGCATATTCACTCTTTACAGACATGTTTGATTGCTGGATGTGTCCTTTCTGTTGAGTTTCATGGTGTTAAGTATAGCTTACTAGTTTAGCTCTATGTTCACTCATTGTTTTCAGGAACTTGGAAGTCGTGTTTGCTTCCGATGCGACGCACAAGATTCTCATGAACACCAATCAACTAGGGTGGAGTCACAGTGAGAACACACCAAAGTTTATTTGGAGCATACTACTCCTCATTCAGTCAACACCAGCCTGTGTGTGTGTGTGTGTGTGTGTGTGTGTGTGTGTGTGTGTGTGTGTGTGTGTGTGTGTGTGTGTGTGTGTGTGTGTGTGGGTGGGTGAGTGAATGTAGTGTGTGTGTGTGTGTGTGTGTGCATGTTAAGTGTTCAGGCGTACCTTTACACCTGAACACTTCAGAAGGTTACACAAATATTCAATTCAAACAAACAAATTCTAATAACCTTACATTCTGTCTGTTTTCAACCAAGTGAAGCTTTAACAAGCACAAAGTGTGTCAGGCCCCCTGTTATCGCCCCATGATTTCATTGGTTAGTCATGTAGCTCTGAACCCTGCCATTAACTGGAAAAGAGCGCATGTGGGAGGGCAGCCGAGCTGGCAACTCAAGGGCCAATTGAGAGTTTTGGTCCCTCCAGATTGCCGTAGCAACTATTCTACTTCATAGCTATTTGAGTGAAATCGGCCACACCTATTCAACCCTCTAACCCTGTCTCCACAGTCCCCTTCCCCTAACCCCTACACACACACACACACACACACCACTGCCACCACCACATCCAAGCTAAAAACAACCTTGCCCTGTAAAGGGTTGAGTGGCTCTCTACCGCCACTTCTGTAAGAATAATACACTCACCACGTAAATGTATTCTGGTTACTGAATAAGTGGGTGTGTTTAGTTTCATATTCCACTGGGTGAATCACTGGTGGGGGTGTTTGAGGGGAACTAAAAGAAGAAGAAAAGACTGGGTTTAATAGAAAGTGTTCCTGTATTTGAGTTTGTGTAACCTACAAATCACAGTAGAAACAACAAAGGGAGTTACTTTTTCTTTAGAGGCTTCTTGCATCTACATGCAGCCATGTCTGACACCATTAGGTAGGAAAAACAGAGGACGAGTACCTTCACGGTAAATTGTCTTCTTGTCCAAAATACTCTGATTTAACTTGACTGTGAATCTGAACGGACAATTTTAGCTTCATTTAGCTAGTAACATATGGCTAAAAGTCTGTAGTCAATGTTAACACACTGCTAGCCACTGCTAATGTTATAGCTATCTAAATAGAGTTGTTAATAAGACTGCCATTTATTAGAAAGTGTTCGTTCTAACAACGAGGCAAAATCAACAAAATGATGTATTCAGTTATGTTGAGATGTTGTACAGATACATTTAGCAACGCAGTCATCGGTTTGTTTTCATACTCTTGTAGTAGAGTTTCCAATATGGCTGCCAAAAGGACATCAAAGAAGCCTCCTGACGTTTAATGAAATGAAAATGCATTACAGGCATACAAAAAATAATTTCTATTGTCTGCTATGTGAACGGTTTTATGTCAAAAATTACAATATGTCAAAATTTTAAAAATATTCCTAGCAAGCTGTCACATATTCTTTTTGAAATAGAAGCAATAATATGACTTCTGATAATGGATCAATTATTATGACACTTAGATATCGGTGTGTTAAATTTCCTACAAAAGTTATAGTAATTGGGGTAGACTATTATTTTTATCCACTGAGGGCTTCTGATCCATATATCTCCCACTCTCAGACTTTATTACAAAATTACAATAAGTATTTGATAGTGTTCATCTGTGAAGCTCATTCCTCATTAAATCCACTTGGTGGCACTGTTGCCTCACAAAGACTTCAGACCATAATGTAGTTAGCAGTTTTTTGTCAAAGTTGAATGATTGTGTAATGCAGGATTAAAGGAAAAACGGCATGGCTTTCTCTTTGGTTTTCCAATCCGATCCAGCACTGGATAGCTGAAATGGATCCACTCATTTTGTTATTGTTTTTGCATTGTTTCTTACTGTAATACTAACTAACCATCTCAACCAAAATGGACCACCATCTTTTCTGGGTTTTATTGTAGCAATTGTTCATGTAAGCAGTACTGTAACTTCCACTGAGGACACTGAGGACATGTCCTCATGATTTCTGGGGTTTCAGGTTACCTTGCACGGCAGCTGGATTCTCGCGATATCATGAGATCACGTGAGAGTTGATGGATCACATGTACCTGGAGGAAGTTTACATTCTATAGTTGTTTTATATTTTATACAGTTTTTTTTACACTTAATATATGCCATTGTGTCATTGTTTTTTACAAACAAATAAAGGATTCATTATTTCCTCACCAAAATGTATTTCCTGGCAGTGTGCAGAGTTGCTGTCCAGTGGAAACCCTGTATCCCCAAATTTATGATTTTTGGAATTTCTTAATGGGTCGAGAAAATACTCCTACTACTTAGACCAAATTAACCATTTACAAGCCCAATGAATAATCTAAAAATGGAATGGTCACAAAGCTAAAATCAGGAATGTTGATCTCATAAAAAGTTGGTTTGGAGATGCATGGTGTTTAAAACCTTCATAGTAAAATGTATACAAAAGAACTGAACAGTCAACTGAATAAAAATAATTGAAATAATGAATACATTTTAAAACTCATTATTTCGAGTCTAATTGAGGGGGGGGGGTTTGGAGACCCCAGTGGTTGTAAAAGCCTGGCTATGGCCGTGCATGAAAGAATCATTAAATGTTCCTTCTTGACAAACTTTGGCAGAAAACACTAGACAAAGGAATGTTCTTTGAAATACACATACATTTTATTGGTGACAGTCTGACAGTGAATACCTGGCATTGATCAAAATACATCCATTATTGTGTGAAATTGCAAAAGAACAAGACATTTAAGTAACTCAAGATAAAAAAAACAACAAAAAAACTCCTTAACATCCTCAATAAAGAAGTTAGCGAAGTGTACAGTGTGTTGCTGAGATGATCCTAACTACATTATAAGCTCAGTCATTCTAGCAGTAAGATTTTTGGAGTTATTGTATATTTTAGATAGTATTAAGCAGATACTTGTACATGATGCAAGCTGGCTAGACTGCTACCTGAAAACACATCCACTGAACATCTTCTCTTCACACTGACCCAACATTTGACATCTCTGCTGAAATGTCAAATGCCGCCCGACACGTCGAGAATAGAAGGCTAATGTCAGCTAAGCATGTCTTCCTATGAGCTTTATTAAGTATAAAGCTGCTACTTATTACCAGTATCCTTTGCACCACATAATACTCAAGGTTGTACACAATACACTGTAATCATCGAACCAAGGAAACAATAGAAACACGGTGTTATTACATCCTTCCACTTTTCGTCAGTCCTTTGTGAGTACAGAGATGTGTAGAAGGAATAAAAAGGTTAATAGGTTAGTTATCAGTAAAGTAAGTGAAGTGCTGCTCTGCCATGGCAGCTATGAGCATTAACATCAACTACATCAGCTCAGAAAGCAGCCGGGTGTTGTGGCAAGGCTGAGGAGCACACAGGTTATTCCAGAAAACACTACCATCCTCATCATCATCATCATCATCATCAGTGATTAACCTTGATTTTGTGTATTAGTAATAGCAATCATTGTTCGTTGCTTGTTGCTGTTGTTAAGTCATTCCTATGCGACACATGCAAAACATGCACTGCAGAAAGTGCCGAAGTATCTTGTGTGACTTTGTACATTGACACTGAAAAGCGAGACAAGCCTTGATTCACAGCTCAAATAAAGAATCTAAGAAAATGGCTTCAGAAACTGGCTATTTGATTTTATTATTAAGATATCAAGATCCTGGAAACACTATAGCACAAAAGTACTAATATACCTGTGGGGGTGCTGGTCAATACCAATGACCCAAAGATTACTTTGCTTTCTCTTGAGTCAAACAAGCAAAGCATTGTACAGGAGGTGTATTGTTCTTCCAGTATTTATCACAATGATATGTTGCCTCTTTACGGGGTGTCTAGCTCCACACTAATCAGCTGCTTAGAGACTTGCGCAAGTCTTGTGAACAACATCTGCCTCCTTGAATTGTGTCAGGATATGGTGACGCTCATGGTCAGGTATACGCATTGAACTGGAAGTATCCGACTGTTACTGCCACAGCAGGAAGTACGTGCAGCATTCCGTATGAAATAAAGGAAACTTTGCAAGCTAACGCGCTGTAGCATGTGCAAGGACACTATCACACCAGCATTTATAACCGCACAAAAATCTTTTCGTTTCAATGGAATCAGTGCAATCAGTGGATTCACTCATGGAGGCAAAGCACATTTGTCGAGTTTGACTTCAACTCTGATGGTCTTAGTAAGCTTCAAACTAATTACTTTTCGTATCATTTTTTTAAACGTTTTCTAAACAGACAATCTGACAACCACCACTTTAAGCAGCAATTAGTAGCACTGCAACTACTTTGGTCACATCATGAAGAAAGACTGTACTCTGAAAGCACTAATTATTGCAAAGGCTAACTAAAGAGTTCTTGGACGAGGTGGAGGAGGCTGTGGCAGACTGTATTCACGTTAAAGCTTACTGTGACCAAACTGCTTTGACAATGTTGACCAAAATGGATGAAGCTATCCTATTAGCTGTCACACATTCAAATTTTATTCAACCCTACTGTCAAAGGAGAGCCAACAGCGACAGAGCCTTTTCGTCATGGATGAAACTACACTGTAAACAGTGCTTAGTTGTATCAACTTGAAATAACGAGCAAACTAATTGAAGGAATTATTTTTTTCTTTCTGGATTGTGCTGCCAACGTAACGATAATAGTTGAGGGTACAAAAATAATTTGTCCCTCCAACTAATTCCCAAGTTTTTATAACAACTAATATCAACCGGCAACTTGCAATTATAATAGTCAGAAGAACGCAATGTTTCAAGTCCCTTGGACAAAAACATGAAATAACATGCATTGCTGACAAAAAAAATGAAATACTTTTCTTTACAGTGTAGCCACACCCAAATGTACCCACTGCATGATGTGGTCCCCACATTACCAGGCTTCATTTTTTCTACCAATGTTCTTCCTTCTGGCTGCCAGCAGAGGTTGAATAAGAAAAGAGATAATGCACAGCAATGCCCCGTTAATTCAACCTGGGAAATATTTCACAAGAATGTTAGAATGTTAAACATTTAGATGTGGCAAAAGCCTTGGATGGATTTACAATCAGAGTGATGCTCAGTGATTACATCTGAGGTCACACATCTATAAAGCTAAGTATATTGTCAGGAGTATTCTCTGATGGGGTGAATGAATCTTTACATCACACTTTGGTCATACTAGGCACATTTTTACTTAAGATTTTAAGACTTAAACCTTTCATAATCATCTGGAAATGTGGCTTTTTATTTGTATGATTATTGCTAACTATGCCTCAGTCTCGGGCTAACAAAGAAACAACAATTTCTAAATTAAATGGCTCAAGTTCTTCACATATTGTCTTAATATTTCTTCACAGAATATGTAATAAAACGGAAACTGGGACTGGACACATTTAGATACTGCTACCATTTCAAATTTGAAATGCTTTTTTAAGGACGGAGGTATTCAAGTTTCTGTTCAAAATCAAAATACAAGAGTTACAGGCGACATATCCAACCATCTCTCACTTTACTGTAAATGAGCGGAGCAATCCAACCTGCCTCGGCCTCTCATGCTATGGCTGGTGAGAAACAAAAATGTTGAGAGATGTCCATGTGAAAGCACACACACACACACACACACACACACACATACACACACACACACACACACACAGAGTTCTAAAGCTGCAGAAACAACGCTAAAAATCTGTACAATATTTAAATACTGTATTTACAGAAATAAAGATACTTCATTGTTTGTCTCAACTGGCCTGCACTTTTGTGCAGAATCACACCTGGAATCAAATATCCAGGTGGGCAAGTGGCATTTTGTCCACATCTAATAGCATAAACAAATAAAGGCAACAATTACGGTAAGCGCATTTGATAGCTGTACTTGCTTTGCGGCCCTTTTCACATTCTTGGATTCAGATTTAACTGTGGGTAAAGGAACATACTGGTGGTTTTGCATGAATGAGCCTATTAATTACAAATCTGATATACTTGACATCATTGCCGGTGATTCTCCAAAGTATGCCATCAGTTTTAAGGTAGGGTTATCTTTATGGTAGCAGCAGTTATGCTTCAGACCTCCAGAGTATTGAAACATGTACTTTTGTTAACACGTATTGATTCTTTATAGGTCAAGTAAGGATGGCCAACAAAACCTGGTTCTAATTGGAGTCGGTCTCTAAATGAGTAAAAGGAATATTTTTAAGACCAGTTCTCCTATTTTCCGTTTCCATACAGTAAGTGCAACAAAACCTGTCAACAAAGGAGACTGGACAAGCTGTTTAACTGTTGAACAAGCATAATTTAAAATTGCAGAAATGTAACATATTCAAATCCCCCACACACACACACACACACACACACACACACACACACACTTTTCAAAATCCCGTTCGTATCCCCCCCACTTTCAAATTAGTTTGATATTATTTTATTTATAATTCTCGGTGATTGGCCCCTATTTTAAGCAATAAAGAAATAAAGACATTGTTTTCTTATACATAGTACCTTTCTTTATGGCATAATTTATCATTATGATCAACTTCATTATTTCCTGAATGTTGTATCACCATAGTCCCTATAAATGTATGTAGAAATGCAGGAAATGGGATTCAAATCGAAAACATTTTTCTGACGGAGGACCCCCGGACCCTAACCCAAAGTTACACCCTTGAGTATGTGTCAAGCATAAACTCTCTAGATGAATGCTAATGTTGCTCCAAGTCTCCATGTTAACAAATATTTTGTTTTTTACAGCTTGTTTCACTGCCACCAAGTTACCAAAAATGCCCCACAGTCATCTTCATCCATGTCCGATATGTTTTACACAGACACACAGAGCTTGTTAGGCTAGTAGTTCCTTGTTATGAACAAGCAAAAAATGAAAAACTGTATGTACTTGTTTAGCCTAATTAGCCACATATATTTAGGCAAACTCTAGACTTTGAGGGTGAGACCAACTAAAATGAAGCTGACTACATGCTCACTGCAGTGGATTACTATAACTGCTGGTTTTCTGCAATGGAGAAAATCTATGTAAAATATAATGGTATGCTTTGAAAAATGGCTGGCAGCAGTGTGACTTATTAACAGTTTACACCAAATTTAAAGGGTTGAATCGTGCAAAACCACAGGTATGACCTTCACAACTGTAGTGTAGTGGAGCTGATTGCACATATAATATGATAATGTCATTATGATGTTTTGTAGTGCACAGATATACTGTATAATGGTCTGCCGTGATCTGACAAAGTGAACCATGTAAAGATGCATTCTGAATGTGTATCCACCATGTTAGTGTTGGAATATTATACAGTATGTCTCATTTTTTTCTTCCTCCAGGAATGCACAGAGAGAAGATTTGAAAAGCTGTCCTGTAATACATTATGGCTGAGAAGTGAATATGAAGTGAATCAGCCTTTATCCTTCCTGTCAGCAGCAGCGTTTCAACCTGACTCCACGGCAGCAGCATCAGCCTCAGCATCAGCATCAGCCTCAGCATCAGTCTTAGCATCAGCCTCAGCCTCAGCCTCAGCCTCAGCGTCAGCCTCAGCATCAGCCTCAGCATCAGTCTTAGCATCAGCCTCAGCCTCAGCCTCAGCCTCAGCCTCAGCGTCAGCCTCAGCGTCAGCATCAGCCTCAGCCTCAGCCTCAGTCTCAGCCTCAGCCTCAGCCTCAGCCTCAGCCTCAGCCTCAGCCTCAGCCTCAGCCTCAGCATCAGCCTCAGCCTCAGCCTCAGCCTCAGCCTCAGCGTCAGCATCAGCATCAGCCTCAGCATCAGCCTCAGCATCAGCCTCAGCATCAGCCTCAGCGTCAGTCTTAGCATCAGCCTCAGCCTCAGCCTCAGCGTCAGCCTCAGCGTCAGCCTCAGCGTCAGCCTCAGCCTCAGCATCAGCCTCAGCGTCAGCCTCAGCATCAGCCTCAGCATCAGCCTCAGCCTCAGCGTCAGCATCAGCCTCAGCATCAGCCTCAGCCTCAGCCTCAGCATCAGCCTCAGCCTCAGCGTCAGCATCAGCCTCAGCCTCAGCCTCAGTCTCAGCCTCAGCCTCAGCATCAGCCTCAGCCTCAGCCTCAGCCTCAGCATCAGCCTCAGCCTCAGCCTCAGTCTCAGCCTCAGCCTCAGCATCAGCATCAGCCTCAGCCTCAGCCTCAGCCTCAGCATCAGCCTCAGCCTCAGCGTGG